>NC_056738.1:321726840-322026840 GCF_019279795.1 Protopterus annectens
GTTCTCCCCTGCCGGCAGGCAGTCCTCGGTTGGCCAGAATCCCAAAGTCTGGGTCCAGCGTCGGCTGTTCAACCATGCTTCCTGATGTCAGAGCGCCAGGAGTACAAAGCTGACAGCCGACGCCATGTTCTCCAGTCTTTCTTGCCGTGCGGTGATAGCAGTTCGCAAGTGCCGGTTGGCTGACTCCTGACAATCTTTTTTGAACAAAACTTCAGTCCGAAGATTTTATTCTCCTACTCAAGCTAAGTACCCCGTTGGGGAAACTTTTTTCTTGCTCCAGTCCGATGTCAGAAAAAGTTAATAATTGTATTTCATGTGGGAAGCAAATACCTCATAAGGATTTTCATTCTTACTGTATTCCTTGCCTAGGCCCTGACCACGACGTAGCTAGTTGTCGGTTTTGTGCTAGATTCAATCAACGTACTATTAAACGAAGGTACGATTTTGCATTTCGTTACTTCGGTAGGCATTTTAATTACAAAATGTCGTCGGATACGGTTCCAGCTACCGGAGTTCACAAACGACGCAAGGACAAAGACAGGCCTCCGAGGTCCAAATCTGATGATATCGCACAAGCAGAGCCAGCTTCAGGTTTGGCCATCATCAGTGAGGCGCTTTTGCAGCCCCTGTCATCAGCCATTTCGGAACCGATGGCCGAAACGGACTCCCATGAGGAGCCATCTAGATCTTTGAATATTTCAATTGCAGGACCTTCGGACAATGCTCCTTCGGATGGGTCCGGAGCCGCTGTGCAGGTACCGGCTTCCGAAGGGGTTTTCAGGCCTACTCAGCTTCTGATAAAGGCAAAGCCAAAGACAAAGGCAAAGACTCCTTCCAAATCAAAGACTGCAACACAGGCCTCTTCTGATCCGGCTCCCAAGTCACAGAAACAGTTACTTAAGATGGCTGAGGATTTACTTACTATGATTAGGGGTTCTCATCCCCCTCCAGATAAAAGGCCAAGGCAGGAAGTTTATTATGACTCCTCTGATCAGGCTTCTATTTCTTCAGTTTCTTCTTCTGACCAGGAATATTCTTTCCCTCCTTATGAGGATTCTGATGCTGAGGAATCCATTCCTTCAGCTTCTCCCCTGAGGATTTCTCTTTTGGGGAAAAGTTGCATGAAATGAGGGAACATTTCCACTGGGAAGGACAGGAGTATTCAGAATCTAAGAAAAGACTAAGGGATTTTCTTCTTCTTCCCCAACATAGACCCCTGGCTATTCCTCCTATTTTGGATATTGTGGATGATGCTTTTTCGGAGGCTAACTTAACCCCTGACTCTTTCCATCCTGTTCCTGTTAAGCCTGACAGATATTACAGGGTTCCTGATTCCCACCAGTTTTTGTACAAGAACCCTACTGCTGACCCTGAAACAATTTCTCAGGGTCCTAAGGGAGTTAAGGCCGCTTCTGCTAAAAACCCCATTCCCACTGAGAAAGATTGCAGATCTTTAGAAAGATGGGGCAAAAAAGTGTACACTTCTTCTCCTTTATCCATTAGGGCTTTAAACTGGCAGTTTCATATGCTGAAATACCAGCAATTTCTCCTGTCTGTTTTAAAACAAAAGCTTACTTCCATTTCCACCTGTGCAGATGATAAGGAATTACATGACTTAATGCATGCCACTGAACAAGTTGGGAAGTATGCTTTACACTGCGGATTTGATGCCTTGGAGGCTTCTTGTAGGGCTGCTGCCTCTGGCACAGTCATTAGAAGGCATGCATGGTTAAAGGAACAAAATTTGCCTGATCAAGTAAAAGCTAAATTATTGGATGCTCCTGTTCAGCATAATGTTTTGTTTGGATCTAAAGCTGAAGAGGTGATTAAAAAGATGGAGGACAAGGCGAAATCCATGCAAACTGTTAAAGATTTCTTACAAGTACAGCCTCCCAGATTTAGCAGGAATTGGCCTACTAAAAATTGGTCCTTTCCCAATACAGACAGGCCTCAGAGGGGTAGATACAGATGCTTCCGAGGAAGGCCTCAAGCGCAAGCCTCTTACAGACCAAGACAGTGGACTGCTTCCACCCCTAGAGGGGGAGAGGACAGGTCACAAACCCATAAGAAACAGATTCAATGACTCCTTCTGTTGGGCTGCAGGAACTTCTTGCCTGGAAGCCCCTCTCGGAGGAAAACTTTCACTTTTTCACCAAAACTGGACTCATATAACCCAAGACAAGTGGGTTCTGAATGTGGTTTTAAGAGGTTACAAATTCCATTTTCATACCCTACCAAGGCCAAGCGGATGGCCAGATCTTCCAAAACATCAATGGACAGAGGCCTTAAACCAGGTGGAAGCTCTTTTGGCTATGAAAGCCATAGAACTAGTTCCGCTTTCAGAGATGGGACAAGGTTTTTACTCAAGGCTCTTTCTAGTTGCCAGGAAGCAAAATTTATGGAAACCCATTCTGGATCTGTCAGTCTTGAACACTTTTCTAGAAATACCAAAATTCAAGATGCTTACTCTACAGCAGCTACTTCCAATGCTGACCAAAAATGCATGGATGGTGACTTTGGATTTAAAAGAGGCATATTTACACATTCCCATCAGGCAGGAGTGCAGAAAATACCTCAGATTCAAGGCCGGGTCGAGGCATTATCAATTCTCTGCGCTGCCCTTTGGATTGTCTACTGTGCCCAGGGTCTTCACCAAGTGCCTGGCTCCAATAGTAGCTTATTGCAGACTCAAGGGAATTCAAATTTACCCTTATCTGGATGATTGTCTTATTCAGGCAGACAGCAAGGATGTCTTACTCCAGCATCTAGAATTTGTTCAGAAACTTCTCAAGTTCCTGGGATTCACTGTCAACATAAAAAAGTCAAATTTGACTCCCTCGCAACAGATTTCTTTTCTGGTTGCTCTTCTAAACACAACAACCCAGATGGCATTTCTGACATATGAAAAACAATTACAGCTGGCTTCAACTTTCAAAACCTTGGCAACTTTAACTCAGCTATCTCCAAGGAAATTCCTGCAGGCTTTGGGTTACATGGCCTCCTGCATCCTTCTCGTACCATATGCAAGACTACATATGAGGAAAATACAGTGGTACCTAAAAAGTGTATGGTCTCAGCATTGCCACAGTTTAGACATACTGATCTCCATCCTGCCTTGTCTTCAAAAGGAATTCCTTTGGTGGTCCAAGGCATGTACTCTAAACAAAGGAAAACCCTTCTGTCTGCCTCCTGCCACTCAGATACTAACCACAGACGCCTCAGATTATGCATGGGGAGCCCATTTTCTGGGCAACTGTATGCAGGGCCTTTGGACAAAGGATCAGGAGCACCTACATATCAATTTAAAGGAAATGTTAGCCGTTCAGAAAGCTCTGTGGGCCTTCAGGAATCTTCTGCAACCAGGACAACTACTGATACGAACAGACAACACCACAGTTATGTGGTACATAAACAAACAAGGGGGATCTCATTCCTACCCCCTTTGCAGACTAGCCATGAATCTATGGAACACAGCTCTAGCTTGGAATCTGGACCTTCAAGCTCAATTTCTACCAGGAAAGCAAAACTTCCTGGCAGACAGTCTGAGCAGAAACCTTTCGGATCCGCACGAGTGGATGCTGGACACCGAAATATTCAGGATGATAACAGCAGTCTGGGGATGTCCTCACATAGACCTCTTTGCATCCCATCTCAATCATCAACTACAGAATTTTTGCACCAGGACTTTCCACAAACAAGCTTGGAAAGTGGATGCCCTATCAATCAGTTGGAGAAACCTCTCGGGATATGCCTTTCCGCCTCTTCCTCTTCTTCCACGGGTATTATTAAAGATAAAACAGGACAGGCCCAAGATGATTATCTTGCTGGCCCCAAATTGGCCTCGACAGTTTTGGTATCCAACTCTGAAAAACCTATGTCGGGAGCCCCCTTGGGTTTTACCACAGACTCCGAACCTTCTGTCCCAACATCAGGGTCAGGTTCTTCACTCCCATGTCAGAACTCTGAGCCTGGCGGCCTGGTTAATCCAGGGTCTTTGATTCATTCTCTCCTACCCAAGCAGGTTATGGATGTCATTTTAGAAGCCAGACGTCCTAGCACTAGAAAATCTTATGCAGGAAAATGGAAAAGATTTTGTTCCGGGATGCAGGCTCAGGATTTTGATCCTCTTCTTCCTAACATTCCTTTGATTTTACTTTATCTGACAGATCTCTTACATAAGGGTCTCTCTTTCTCTTCCATTAAGATTCATGCCTCTGCTATTTCCGCTCATTATAATACAGACCCTCCAATCTTTTCCCACCAGCTCATGAGACAGTTTCTCAGAGGAGCTAAGAACTTAAGGCCTCCTAGATCTCCTCCCATTCCTGCTTGGGATCTTAACTATGTTTTGGAAAAACTCACCTTACCTCCTTTTGAGCCTGCTGCCTCTTCTGACATCAAGTTTTTATCTTGGAAAACAGCCATCCTGTTAGCTCTGACCTCTGCCAGGAGAGTTTCAGAGTTGCAAGCTCTTATGGCTGTGGAACCTTATATTATTTTTCATCAAGACAGGGTTTCTTTAAAGACTAATCCTACATTCATGCCTAAGGTGGTTTCCAAAGTGGCTTTAAATCAAACTATTCACTTGCCAACCTTTTTCCCCACTCCTCAAAATAAAGGGGAAAGGATCTTACATTCCTTGGATGTACACAGACAACTACGTTTTTACCTGGACAGAACCAAGGACATCAGAAAATCAGAGCAATTGTTTGTTTCTTATGCTTCAAGTTCTCAAGGTAAAGCCATTTCAAAACAGACCATTTCTAAATGGATTGCTCATGGTGTTAGATTTTGTTATTCAAACCATGGAAAGCAAATCCCAGGGAGTATACGGACTCATTCCACCAGAGCTGCTGCCACTTCAGCTGCCTTCCTCAGGGGAGTTCCTACCAAAGACATTTTGGAGACTGCAACTTGGAGTTCAGTGCATACTTTTTCAAAGCACTACAATCTACCTCTATACTCTAAGTCTAGGGCAGGCTTTGCTTCTGCAGTCTTGCAGGGCCTTTTAGCTGCCCCTTCTACTTTATGACCACCTCCCTTTCACTCTGCTTTGGGATTCTACCCTACAGTCATGACTGCAACAGTGAAACACGATGAACATAGTACAGTTGTGTACACTTACCATAAATGTAGATGTTCGAGTGTCTTCACTGTTGCAGTCTGGGTTTCCCTCCCTCCTGTCCCCTCTTATTTTTACCTTTGTATGGTTTCCTTTCTCACCATTCTTTTGAGTTGTATTTGCAAAGGTTATGGGACCTTACTCATTTTGGAACTCCTGACATCTGGGGCAAGAAAAACTGGAGAACATGGTGTCGGCTATCAGCTTTGTACTCCTGGCGCTCTGACGTCAGGAAGCATGGTTGAACAGCCGACGCCGGACCCAGATTTTGGGATTCTGGCCGACCGAGGACTGCCTGCCGGCAGGGGAGAACCCTACAGTCATGACTGCAACAGTGAAGACACTCGGACATCTACATTTATGGTAAGTGGACACAACTGTACTTTCTGGACCTTTCCTTTCTCAGCCTGTTTTCGAAAGTTCCAAAGTTCAAAATGCTATCTCTACAAACCTTGTTACTTCTCATTCCTCCTCTAATTTGTTTGGTAACTAGACTTGAAAAATGCTTATCATCACCTTCATATTGACACAGATTTCAGAAGTTTTCTAAGTTTTTTTTGTCTCTGGATTATACTGCCAGTTTGATGCATTAGCCTTTGGGTTATCTAATACTCCAGGGGTGTAAAGTGTCTAGGACTTGTGATAGCCCATTGCATATAGGAGCGTGTTCACATTTTCCTTGTTTAGATGACTTTCTTATATTTGCAGGGTCTTTCTCAAAGTGTCAGGAGACATGTACATGTGTAAGGAATCTCATCAATACTGGATTCCAGATCAGCATTCAAAAATCCTCCTTGACCCCTTCTCACAGGATAGTGTTCCTAGGATGCCTTCTGGATACCTCCATACAAAATGCATTCCTATTTCAAGAAGAAGTAAACTTATGCCTGGAACTGTTCCTGAACTTCTCCATTCAATCTGTGACTTCTGCAAGAGAATATCTCAGGATTCTAGGGTTCATGGCTTCTATGATTCTCATGATTCCCTGTGCCAGATTACATATTAGAAAAAGTCAGTGGTTACTCTAATTAGTAAGGTCTGTACATTTTCACCCCTGGCATTTTAGATTCCAGTGTTGGGTTTTGTGAAAAGAGAGTTGCTTTGGTGGAGAGCCCAGATATCCTTGAATCCAGTCGCCCCTTTTCTCTGAATACTTCTGCATAATCTGTAGTGACAAATGCATCAGATTTTGCATGGGGAGCTGTGTCTGTGGGGGTAAAAGTACAAGGTCTATGGAACAAACAGGACAGGCCAAAGCACTTAATTGTCAAAGAAATGTTAACTGTTTTTCATGCTGTAAATTCTTTGCATCATCTGTGGTCTCCAGGGCCACTTCAAGTGATCACGGACAACACCACAATGATATGGTTCATAACAAACAAGTGGGTGCCATATCTTACCTCCTGTGCAGGATGTCTCTGGTAGCTTGGGGATAGCAATTAAGCACTGTTTAACCCTCCAAGCTTCTTACATTCCATCAGAGCAAAATGTTATGTCAGATAAGCTGAAAAGGCACAGGACAGACTATCACAAATTTAAAACTGAAAATGGGGGTTTCCAGGAGTTGATTTAGTTGTGGGAATTACTTTATTTGCCTCCTTTCAAAACAGACAACTGAAGAAATTCTGTTCCAGGATTCCTTGCAAGCAGCCCTGGAAAACAGATGCTTTTTCATTGTCTTGGACTGGACTGTTTCTGTATGCATTTCCACCTATTTCACTGATGTCAAGGATCAGTCTGAAGATTCAGAATGGCTTTCTGAGAATCATTGTGGTGGCTCTCTTCAGGCCCAGGCAACAGTGGCCCTTAGTGGGTATGGGAAAACCACTCTGGTCAGTCTTGGAGAAAGGAGCGGGGAATACTTTTCTGCCTAGCCAGAGTGGGATGCCTGTCCCGGTGGTGATGTGCCTGACAGAAACGGGTTTACTTCTGTGGAAATTCATGTTAAAAAAAGCAAAAAGTTAAACATTTGTCTTCCACTGTCTCAATTGCTTTAGACAGGAGTGTCTTACTGGGCTTAGCTCAGGTCCTTAGTTCAGGCAGTTCATCTGTCTACTTCTTATTTTTCTGGGAAGAGGAAAACAAATTCTTCATTTTCTGTAGATTCTTAGTACCCCAAACAGGGAAATGATTTTGAGGAAGCTACATTTGATCTGATGTTGTTAATTTTCATTCTATCCTCAACTGTTGGGGTTCGGATCTGATCCTCAGATCTGACTAGGCCATTACTAAAGCTCTTGGTAACCAAAAAGCTGTCTAGCCCCTCCCTTACACGTAATGCACCAACCCCTAACATACCTCAGATCTCATTTGCCACTTTTCATGAAAAGACATAGTCAGCCTGAGCTCTCCAGTTTGTATTAAGATAAGTGATTTTTTTCTTCAGTTTTCCTCTTTAACATAAAAGTATATTCTTTTCTCTTACCCTTTGCACTCTGTGTATTTCTCTTTTACCATCATTGATATTTTTTCCTTATAATCTCTATTGTACAAATTTGTGTAGTTCATTGCTGGTATGTTTCCTTTGTGTCTTTATTAAAATCTTAAAAAAAAGAAAGAAAAACTTTCTCTATTTTCTTTCTGTTATCCCTTTTTGTGACTTGTCAGGACCTGCAGGCTTCAAAAAGTGTCAAAAATGTGGGCACAAATTACCACTTTCTGATACCCACATTTTATGTGTTTTTGTTTAGGCCCTTGACACTTACAAGAGGATTGTTCTGTCTGTAAAAATTTCAATCCTAGGGCAATAGCAGATAGAAAAAATAAATCGATATTAAAAGGATTGCTTCATCTTCATTACGAGAGGCTATTGCTGGGGCCCAGTCCCCCAAGACTAAGACTAAAGAGACCTTAACTAAGTCTCCAAGACCTTCCATTTCTTTGACTCTTTCCTTGGAGCCGCTAAGAAGAAAATTTAGATTAGATCTGAAATCTGTTCAGATCTATTTCCCCTTGGATCTGACGAGAAATTGTTCAGATCCAAGTTCTTCGGATCTGAAGACTCTGCCAAGACCAAAATATTCTCCAACCTTGGATCCAATGCCTTCTAGGGTTCCCGCTCCCTTTCTAGAGAGACATTGTTCCAGGTCACCATCCCTTGCCTTAACTCATTCTTCTAGAAGTCTAACTGAGGAAAATATGGACAGAATGATGAGGAAATTCCTCTCACCCTCTCACCAGAGATACAGATGGCTGTTCTAGCAGATCCTACCCCCTCTGGTTAGGGAGTCTATCCATCTGTTACACCATAATTATCTGCTCCTTCTCTAATTCCAGTTGTTTCAGAATCCCTGGATCTGAACTTTCCAGGTCCACCTGGATTGAATGTGAAGATACTATTGTCTTTGGATCTGAAGACTACTCTGAATGTACCGGCTGCAACTTTTTCAGATCCAGATGATTCTTGGAGCTGAAGCTACCTTGTCAGGTCTGACATGCTGGAGTCAATTCCAAGGTTTTCGGAGCCATCTCTACCCCTTGGATCTTCAACATTGGATAGCATGTCTCTGAATTCCTCCTCAGGGAGGTTGCTCTTGGAGTAGAGGGAAGCAGTGGTGCAGAAGCCCGCCTACTCAGAGCTGATGTCTTCCATCTCTCTGGAGTGATCTGCCTTTGAGCTAGTGAAGAGGGCTTTTTCTCTTTAGACAGGATAGACAGATCCAACCCCTTTGGATCTCCACTCTAGTTCTTAGATGTCTCTGCCCTTAGATCCACATCATTGTGCACCACAGGGCCAGCCAGTTCAAGACATCCAGACCATCCAATAGGGTCTTACAGTCTTTTCCAACACTGCACCAGAACATCCCACTGAGGATGTCCCTCAGAAGAGGAAGTGCATTAAGAGACATTTGGACTCTCCACAAGAGTCAGTCACTGAAGATACTGATTTTGATGAAGGAGAAGGGTCCCCAGGATCACCTCTAGAAAACATCTCATTTGGAGACATTCTTAAGATTCTTAAACAGAGAGGTGATTGGTCCACCAGCAACCTCATCACCAGAGGAATCAGTATTTCTGGAGGCTTTTGAGCTATCCTGTCTATCTCCTGGGTTACTCTGCCTCCCAGTGAGCTCATTGATTTGGTCTCTAAGTGAGGGTGGAAGGAACTTGAATCACTTGCGTCTGTCCCTGTCAGGAAGGAATTCTGGAGTAAGTAAGTGCCTGTGGATGCCATGGTTGTGGTGGAGGCCACCAAGAAGGGACTTGCTGAACAAAGTTCATCTGTTCATCCCCCTAACAGGGAGTCTAGGGCAATGAACAGATTTGGGAAGCATATTTATGCATCAGCGACCTTTGCTATTAGGTTGCTGAACTATTTGGTACATTTTGCTAGACTACAAAGGGACTTGATAAAGAAATTTTCAAAATCCCTTTCAGGGACTGTTACTGCTGAGGCTCAGTCTTCTGTGGCCTATCACTATCCTTCAATCCATTTCAAATTCATCCATGAGGCTTATCTTGCATCCAGCTAAAAGTACCTCAAGGGCAGCGGGTTCAGGATTATCCATTAGGAGGCATGCCTAGATACAGTTATGTGACTTTGTGGAGCCTTTCAAGCCCTTGATCATCAATGCACCTTTTGACAGCAGTTCATTGCTTGGCCCAAAAGTAAAGGACACACTCTCCAGGTGTGAAAATGGACTGAAAGACCCTGTCTGCAGTGGGCTTATGTTTTTCAACCCCTCAAAGAGATCCTTTTCAAGGAATCAGTGAGGTGGTCAGAAGATGTGGTTCAAAAATACCAGGGTCCTTTCCAGGACACACGTGGAGATAGTTCTGCTAAGGGCAGAGGGGGGAACTCTAATGGATGACAATGCCCCTGCAGCAGAGAAAGTCCACAAAACCAGGGGTACAGGGATTCTTTCTCTGCTAGACCCTACCAGCTCTCCTGAAAGGAGGCTCGATTGTTCACCTCTGAAGGTAGTCAGTGGTCAACTATCCCTGCACCAGAGAGTCTGACCAGATATAACAAGAGATACTTGGGTGCAGTGGATTATTTCCAAAGGTTATATAATTTCCTTTCCCCTTCATCTCTCAACTGTTTGCAACATTCCCGATGTTCCACCCAGTCAGAGTAAAGCAACAGCATTAGCTATAGAAAGGCTGATAGAAAAAAGAATTATCCAAGAGGTGCCATCAGAACATACAGAATCTGGAACTTACTCAAGATTTGTTTTAATACCAAAGAAAACAGGGGACTGCAGACCAATTTTGGATCTCAGCATTTTGAACAAGTCAGTTCGACATACAAAGTTTCAGATGGCCATGGTTCAGTCCATTGTACCCTTCTTGGGCAAGGATGACTGGATGTGCTTGAAAGACCTTAAGGATGCATCTTGTCATATAAAGATGAACAGACAGTGCAGAAAGTATTTACAATTTTGGCTGGGAGACAGTTATTATCAGCTCAGAGCACTGCTGCCCTTTGGCCTCACCACATCCCCCAGGGTGTTCACCAAAAGCTTGGTAGTGGTAGCAGCTCACTTGAGACTGCAGGGATTCCGCATGTTTTAATATCTAGATGACTGGCTCATTACCGCCCCGACAAGGCATCTACTAACAAGAACAGGAGATCACATTTTTTCTGATTTGTTCTCTTCTAGGAATAACAATAAATTATGAGAAGTCTGTGTTACAACCAACTCAAACCTTTGAATTCATAGGAGTAGTGTTCATCACAATGACAATGACAGCTTCTCTTCTTCTCTCAAGAATACAGACTGTCACAGTCCAGGTCAGGAAAATAATTTGCAGTACCAAAATTGCAACCTGGTTGATCTTTCAAGCATTGGGATCAATGTCAACTGCCACAATCTTAGTTCCTCTAACAGATTTCATATGAGAATTTTCCAATGCTTGCTAGCAACAACAATGGTCGATTCTTTACCAGCGCATGTCAGCTCAGATAAGAATCACTCAAGCATGCAAGAGATACCTCTGGTGGTGGATTCAGTCAGATCAAGTTCTACAAGTCTGGCCTTTCATTCTCCCTCAGCCCAAGGCTATGGTGACCACGGATGCTTCCTATATTGGTTGGGGGGAGGGACTTCATGGGTTAAATAGTCCAAGGCATTTGGTCCCTAGAGGAGACCAATTCACATATCAATGTCCTAGAGATGAGAGCAGTGCTCTTAGCATTGCAGGCCTTCCAGGATGCTCTCCCTTTAGGGACAGTTGTGATTCAAATGGACAGTACATCAGTAGCTTGGTACAGCAACAAACAAAGAGGAACCAGATCTTACCCTTTGTGTCAAGAAGCACTCAGAGTGTGGCAATGGATGATCTCGCTTTCTCATAGCAATGCACATTCCAGGAAAGTCCAACATGATAGCAGACAAACTGAGCAGGTAAATCCTTCTATTTCACGAGTAGTTTCTCAACATGAAAGTGAAAGAAATTATTTTCCAAAAATGTGGCCAGCCTTGCTGCATTCTTTTTCTTTCTCCCCTAAACAACAAATGCAATAGCTATTTTGCCCTAATCCCCCTCCAGAGGAATCACTGAGGGATGCTCTACTCCACGAATGGCCCCCTGGTCTACTTTATGCTTACCCGCCAATTCCCCTAGTTCCAAAATTCCTGCAGAAAGCTGCCAGGTTGAAGAGCAAGGTCATCCTCATAGCACCTTACTGGCCACAACAGATTTGGTTCCCCTTCCTATGGCGTCATCTGCTTTACCAGCCTTGGATTCGAGATCTGATTCCAGACCTCCAGATCTCCTGTCTCACCCGACAGGTATGATTCTTCCACATATCTCAAACCTCAAGCTGACAGCATGTTTTTTCCAATTTCATTAATAGCCAGACAACCAATGCTCTCTTCCCACATCCATCATATTATTTCATCCTCCCATAAGCCTTCTACAAGAAGACTTTACACAAGTAAATGGAAACGGCTCATTTGCTGGGCACAACAAAAACACATTGACCCCTTCTCAGCTCCTGTACATAGTATATTTGTGTTTTTGGCATCAGTTTTTAATGATGTAGTTAGCTCTTCCACGATTAAAGTTCAGTTAGCAGCAATCTCTAATATTCATGTTGGATTTGAGAGCTCTTGTGCGGCCTCTTCTAAAGTTTGTAAAGCATTTTTGAGAAGTACACTCCTGTTAAGACCAGTGTACAAAGATCCTCCTCTTCCATGGGATTTGAACTTGGCACTGCAGGCCTTAATTCATTCTCCCTTTGAACCAGCAGATAAATGCAATCTTTATTTCCTGACCTGGAAAACTATTTACCTGATATTGTCAATTTTTTCATCTCATCCTCACATATGGGACTGTATCTGATCCATCAGATCAGACTTGGCCGTTACTAAACTCATGGCAACTAAAAAGCTCTTGGATACCTCCCCTTACTTACAGTGCATCTCTCCCTATTACCTCAGATCTCATTTGCCGCTTTGCAAAGACGTGGTTTGATCAGCTAGTTCTTGGGTTATCAGGTCATACTATTAAAAATTTTCTTCTATAGTCTATTTTTCTATATATTATTAGTGTATTTAGTCTCTTTCTAGCTCTGCCTTGTCTTTAAGAACCCCTCTTTTACAGTAACCGTTTTTTATTAGATTACTTTCATTTCCTTTCTCTTTCACTTTCTCACCAGTAACTGTCTTTTTATAGGTTACTTCCCTCCCCTTCTACCTCCCCTTCTACCTTTAAAGGTATTTCTTTAATTACTGTTAGTAGTTCTCTACGCCTTTCTATTTCCATCTATTCTTTAAAAAAAAAACAAAAAAAAACTTTCCTTCTTTTCTCTGTTTTACCCTGTGTGTGCATGTGTATGTGTGAGTGGCTTCTTTGCCTGTTTTTCTTCAATTGTGGCGGAGAAACAATCAAAACCTGCTGGATTTTAAAAAATGCACAAAGAGCGGGCACAGGATCCATTTAGTGACTTGCACTCCCTATGTGTCTATTGTCTTCAGCCCCTTCACTTGCAGGAGGATTGTGCTATCTCCCATTCTTTCAACCACCAAGCTTTGGTTGAAAGTAAAAAATAAGCTCTGCCCTTGAGGAGGCTATTTCTGGCAGTAAAGTCAAATCTGGCTCTTCCACAAAAACTAAATTAGCTAATTCAAGCCCTGCTTCATCACTTTCCTCAAAATCCACTGACAGAGGAAAGAAGAGACCTTCTTCTGCACCAACGGAATCTTTGGAGCTGAGAGCAAAAATGTCAAAATCTCCCAAGCCGGTGGAATATGTGACTCAGGTGGAGCCTTCGGCGCCAATCACTACTGCGTTGGATCCGGCTTCTTCAGCTCTAATTTTAACTAGTAAGGATAGGGTGGATCTTTTGATGTCAGATCCAACAAGTCCCTTCAAACCTATTTTGTCATTACCGAAGACTTGGTTCTCCCTGACTTTAGATCCGGTTCCATCAAGGGTACCATCTCCCTTCCTATCCAGACCAAGGTCCCCATCAGTGTCCTCTACCCATTCAACCAGGAGCCTTACTGAAGAAGACATGGAACAGATGGTGCAGAGGATTTTGTGGGCACAGGGTATCACTAAATCCCCCTCAGCCTCGCACCTTGTGGTGCCAGGTCTGTCTAAACCATCCACTCCCCCTCTTCCTCCTCCTCCGGCTTCTGGACAGATTTAGGAGTCGTCAGATCCAATACACCTGGTGCCTTTCAGCTGTGATCCAAAGATTCCTCTTCCTTGGATCAGACCTTCGCTCAGAGCTCTTCAGGCTTTTCAGAGCCAGAGAGTTGGAGCTGCAGTGAGCATTGCAACCCTCAAGTGCGCTCAACTCCCAGGTCTTCGGAGCAGTTGATGTGACTAGGGGCTTTGGCAAAGGTGAGCTCAGCTCTGGCTTCAACTCCTGGAGAACTGTCTTCAGGACTGGAGGGGACCCCATCCTGAAAGCATGGTTTGTTGGAGCTGGAGTCTTTGTCCATTCAGGAGTGGTCAGCCTTTGGGTTTCGAAAGGGTTATAGCAGCCACTGCATCTAGAAGGTCACCTGGCCCATTGAATCCACAATCCCATCAAGATACCCTGCATTCCCCTTCTGACCTGGATGTTTCACAGGGACAATGGGACCTCAGGCACCATGATACCCATCCGGGTACCCCTGCCTCTTCCGATACATCCCAGACTATCCCACTTAGGAGGTCCCTATGCAAGTGGAAGCATTTGGACTCCATGGAGGAGTCTGCCATGAAAGACACTGACCTCAATGAGGAAGAAGGATCCCCATTGTCAATCCTGAGGATATTTCCTTTGGGGAGATTCTGGAGATTCTGAAACAGAGGGGTGGCTGACAGTCCAGTAATCCTTCACCTGAGGAGTCGGTGTACCTGGTGATGTTTGGTTCCTGCCTATCTACCTCCTGGGTGACTCCACCCACAGATGAGCTCATAGGTTTGATCTCTCGGCGGGAATGGGAGACCCCGGATTCCATCAAGCCTATTCCCTGGAGACCAAATAAAATAATCACTGCTCCATCTGACAAGGCCTTCTGGATGAAAGGAGTTGCAGTAGATGCCATGGTCATGGTGGCAGCAATCAAGAAGGAAATTTCTGAGGGGAGTTCAACTATTAGGGCAATGGATATATGTGGGAAGCGAGAGTTCTCTTCATTGATCTTTGCCTTGCAGTCACTGAATTATCTTTTACATTTCATCAGGTTACAAAGGGATCTGATCGAGGAGTTCTCAGATACCTTTGAAGGAGCAGTAGCTGAGGGATCAAGAGAAAGTAGCTTCTCAGTTAACCACACTATAATCTGTAGCTAACTCTTCCAGAGGCTCATCATGTATGCAGCCAAAGGAATGAGTAGAGTGGGGGGTCCCAGCATCTCTATGAGGAGGCATAACTGGATGCACCTGTGTGATTTTGTGGAGCCTTTGAAGTCTTCTTTCATCAATGCACTGTTTGACAGCACTTCTCTTTTTTGGTCCCAAAGTCAAAGATATGCTATCCAGATGTGAGAAGGAAGGTAAGAATCTTTGTGCCGTGGGCATATGTTTCTCATCTTCTAAGAGACTTTATCCTAAGGGCCAGAGAGGCAGCAGAAAAATCTGGTTCAAAAAGTCTTAAGAATGTTACCAAGACACATGTAGAGAGTTTCCCCCAGAGGCAGAGGGAGGAACAATAACAGAAGACGCTGCCCTAATGGCAGAGGAGGTCCATAGAACCAAGGGTCCTAGGAGTCTTTCTTCGGGAAGGCCTTTCAGCCTTCCTGAAAGGAGGCTCAATTGTCCACCTGTGGAGGCAGTCGGGGGTTGACTATCCCTGCACTGGAGAGCCTGGCAAAAGATAACTTTCTGATATGTGGGTGCAGAAGATAATATCTAGGGGTTACCAGATTCCCTTTTCTCAACAACTCCCTCCCAGCAAGAGAATCCCAGATGTTCCACCCAGTCAAAGGGGTCATGAAATCATTCAGATCCAAAGACTGCTAGAAAAAAAGAGTCATCCAAGAGGTCCCCTGAGATCAGAGAGGATTCAAAACAGGGGACTGGAGACCAATCTTGGATCTCAGCAGATTGAACAAGTCTGTTTGACATTGCGAGTTCCAAATGGTCATGGTACAGTCCATACTTCCTTTCCTGGAGCAGGATGACTGGATATGCTCTGTAGCCCTTCAGGATGTGTATTACCATATAAAAATGGACAGACACTCCAGAAGATATTTACGTTTCCAGCTAGGACCCAGTCATTACCAGCTCAGAGCACTGCCCTTTGGTCTCACTACTGCCCCCAGAGTGTTCACCAAATGTATGGTAGTGGTTGCAGCTCACCTGAAACAACAAGGATTCCAGGTGTTTCTTTATTTAGATGACTGGCTCATATCCGCCCCAACCAGGCATCTACTTATCCGTGCAAGAGACAGTATTCCTCAAGTCTGTTCCAAGCTAGGCATTATCATAAATTGCCACAAATCTCATCTGGAACCTACTCAGACACTAGAGATCATAGGAGCACTACTAGACACCAATGAAATGACTGCAAAATTTCCTCCTTCCAGAGTATTAACAATCAGATGGCAAATTTACAGATTAATCAGGAACAAGAAAGTACCTGCTCGCCATGTTCTACAAGAGTTGGGATCTGTGGCCATAGTGATTGTGTTGCTTCCATTAGCCAGGTTTCACATGCTCAATGGTCAGTAATCCATCAACCGATGTCTCATCAAATTCTTTTAACAGACACATGCAAAAGGAATCTTTCATGGTACATTCGTTCAGAACAGGTGACACAAGGTCAACCTTTTATTCCCCCTCTAACACAGGCTATGGTGACCACAGATGCTTACCAGATTGGGTGGGAGGGCATTATCTGAGGAAGATGGTCCAAGGAACGATGTCCACAGATAAGGTCAAGCTCCACATAAGCATCCTGGAGATGAGGGCAGTGCTTCTAGCATTGCAGACATTTCAGACTGCTCTTCCTCTGGGAACGGTAGCAATCCAGTCAGACTGCATGTCAGTGGTCTGGTACATAAACAAGCAAGGAGGAAGCAGATCATACCGTCTTTGTCGAGAAGCACTCAGTGTGGCTATGAGCAATCTTATCCATCCACTTTCTTATAGCAATGCACATTCTGGGAAGGTCCAGCTTCATAGACGACAAGTTGAGCAGAGCCATTCTCATGCCTCATGAAGTGGTCCCTCAACCAGAACATAGCAGAAAACATTTTCTATATATGGGGCCAGCCTTGCTGCAATCTCTTTGCCTCTCCCCTAAACAACAAATGCAGCAGCTACTTCGCCCTAATTCCCATTCTGGGGCAGTCCCCGAGGGATGCTCTAATACATGATTGGCCTCCCGGTCTATTGTATGCTTTTCTCCCATTCCCTTGATTCCCAAATTCCTTCAGAACACCAACAGGTTGAAGAGAACAGTAATCCTCATTGCCCCATTCTGACCTTGACTAATCTAGTTTCCTTTCCTCTGGCCTCATGTACAGAAGGAACCCTGGATTCTGGAGCCTTTTCTGGATCTACTGTTACACCCGACAGGAATGCTTCATCCCAACCATCACAATCTCAAGCTGACGGCTTGGTTCCTCCAGTTCTGTTGATTGCCAGACAACCTATGTTGTCCTCCCGGTCCATCATATTTTAATGTCCTGCTATAAGTCATCCACTCAGAGACTGTATAGGAGTAAGTGGAAGAGGTTTGTAATTTGGGCTCACCAACACAACGTAGATCCTGTCATGGCCCCTATTCACTCTATTCTAGAATTTTAGCCCATCTTTTCAGTAGTGGAGCTGCTACTTCTACTGTTAAGATACAGTTAGCAGCCATTTCTAATTTTCACAGTGGGAAAGAGAACTTATTTCTCATTTCCCACAAACTTTGCAAAACTTTTTTAAAAGGTACCATGTTGTTAAAGCCTCCTGACAAGGATCCTTCTCCACCTTGGGACCTTAATTTGGTACTATGTATGATTGTTCAACCACCCTTCAAACCTGCAGCCACGTCTGATGTTAAGTTCCTATCCTGTCCTGGAAAACTATTTTCTTAGTAGCTATCACTTTTGTGAGAAGGATATCAGAAATTCAGGTGATATCGTCCCAGTCTCTATAATTGTTTTTTCATAAAGACAGAGTCTCTTTACGTACCAGCTCCTTTTTTCTGCCCAAAGTTGTTACACAAACAAATATTAATCAGACCATACATTTGCCTGTTTTCTTTCCTAATTTCAGTAATAAGGGTGAATATGTTGTGCACTTATTGGATATTCATAGACAGCTATGTTTCTATTCAAATAGAACTAAAGAGTTTCGGAAAGCAAGTCAATTATTTAATTCCTTTGCAGGCCTTAGAAAAGGCCTACCAGTTTCCAAAGTTACCTTGTCAAAATGGCTTTCTCATTGAATTTCCTTCATTTACTCCTCATAAGGCATGACAACTTTCAAATCCATTAGAGCTGACTCTACCAGGGCATTGGCCACATCTGCATTCTTCCAGACAAATGCTTCCATGGATGATAGTTGTACAGCAGCCATATGGGCAAACCACCATACCTTTATCACTCATTACAAGTTAGACTTGGTCTCCAGGGGAAGAGGCTCCTTTGGTTCAATGGTTCTGAAGAACATTGTCCCATGAGTCCACCCAAGGTAAAGGTAGCTGGGGACTCAGTCCCATATGTGACGATGAGATGAAAAATTGAAAATATCAGATAAATAAGTTAGGTACTCACCATAACGTTCCATCTGTATTGTCGATTTTTCATCTCTTCTCACATCTCCTTCTTCCCCTTCCTTGGGCTTCTTGGTTGAATGGGAAGAGAATTTCATGTCTTAGCTTGTTTGTTCTTATACTCCAGAAGTGGTCTCCTTAAAAACCTTTTTGGCATTAAAACTAAACTTATTCTTTTTTGGTAATAATTCTAGCAAACAAGATCTGAGGTAATAGGGAGAGATGCTTTGTGGGTAAGAGGAGGTATCCAAGAGCTTTTTGATTGCCATGAGCTTACTAATGGCTGAGTCGGATCCGATGGATTGGATCTGGACCCATATGTGAGGAGAGGTGAAAAATCGACATTACAGATGGAACGTTATG
This sequence comes from Protopterus annectens, assembly GCF_019279795.1. Classification (NCBI taxonomy): domain Eukaryota; kingdom Metazoa; phylum Chordata; order Ceratodontiformes; family Protopteridae; genus Protopterus; species Protopterus annectens. The sequence goes on from NC_056738.1 coordinate 321,745,479, forward strand.
GTGACTACATAACTTCTTTTTTTAGTGGCCATTACCTCTGCTAGAAAAAATTTCAGAACTTCAGGCATTGTCCTCTAAACCTCCTTACGTTGTTCTTCATAAAGATAGAATCACATTATATACCAATGCTTCCTTCTTTCTTAAGATGGTGTCAGAAGCCAATGTTAGTCAGTCCATTAATATGCCAGTTTTCTTTCCTAAATTTGAAAACAAAGGCGAATACATGTTGCATCTATTAGATGTTCACAGACAATTACATTTTTACTTACATAGAACAAAAGAAATTAGAAAGACAGATCAATTATGTGTGCCCTTTGCAAATGCTAAATTGGAAAAAACAGTTGCAAAGGTAACCTTAGCCAGATGGCTGACGGATTGCAGATCATTCATCTACAAGTTGGGTCTAACCTTACCAAACCCTTTAAGAACCTATTCAGCTAGCTCCATAGCAACTTCTTCAGTGCTTCTATCTAGAGCTTCCTTGGATGACATATGTGCAACTGCAACCTGGGTCAGTCCTCATATTTTTATCACGCATTACAAACTGAATCTGGTCCTGAGGGGAAGAGCAGCCTTTGGCTCAGCTGTGCTTAGGAATATCCTTCCTTAGAGTCCACCCAGAATTTCAGGTAGCTGGGGACTTTGTCCCAACAGTTGTGGATAGAATGAAAATGGACAAATGTTCCATCTGTGTTGTCCATTTTCATTCTTCCTCAACTTCCCTCCCACCAACCACCAACCCTTATCACAATAGGCTTCTAGAAGAATGAGATATTATATGGACACCACTGTCCTTAATGTTGAGCTCCAGATATAGTTTCTTCTGTAGGATATATGTGTGTGTGTGTGTGTGTGTGTGTGTGTGTGTGTGTGTGTGTGTGTGTGTGTGTGTGTGTGTATATATATATATATATATATATATATATATATATATATATATATATATATATATATATATATATATATATATATATATATATATATATATATATATATATATATATATATATATATATATATATATATATATATATATATATATATATATATATATATATGTATATATATATATATATATATATATATATATATATATATATATATATATATATATATGTATATATATATATATATATATATATATATATATATATATATATATATATATATATATATATGTATATATGTATATATATATATATATATATATATATATATATATATTCACACATGGTTCCACTTTATAATCTCGAAATACTGAAATCTCAAATTTCAGTATGTCCAGACCATAAAGTCGAATTTTCAAAATAGTGAAAGTGCATAATCGCGAATCCAAATATTTTGAATTCGTAGTTATGGCTTTACGCTACTTTACTTGCAGTGTTTTGTGTGGATGGTGTCTGGTGTAGTGTGTGGATTTAGGTGGAATTTAAGGTAAGTGAGTGTTTTGTAAGGGTTTTGGGTAGAAGTTTGAGGGTATGTGAGTGTGTGTTTGTAAGTTGTACGTGTGGGTTAGGGTAGGCAGGTGAAAGTATGAGTGTGTAAGTGTTGGATGTGTTGGTGTTTGTATATGTGTGATGTGTGTGTACATGTGTGTGTGTATGTGTGCACGTGCGCGAGGGACTGTAGAATGTCTGGGTGTGAGTTTACTGTCTTTCTGTTTGTACGATCTGAGAGTTAGCATATATAAGTAAGGGTAGTGTAGGTTTGTGGATGTGTTGTGTTATGTTTTTGTGTGTTTTTTTGTTTTGTATTGTGAGTATTGCGGTGTATGTGTGGTGTGGTGTATTCTGTGTGTTCGGGATTTGAAGTTTCGTGATTTTGGGCTGTCGGTGTTTTGTGGATTCGACTTCATGGTCTCGAGATACTGAAATTCGAGATTTCAGTATTTCAAGATTATAAAGTGGAACTATATATATATATATATATATATATATATATATATATATATATATATATATATATGTCTATCTCAGGTACAGCAGCTGCTAGCCCTGCAAGCCCCCATGGCTCGATTGATCTTGCAGGTCCTGGAGTCCATGTCTGCAGCCATTCTTTTAGTTCCCCTAGCCAGGTGTTTCATGTGGGTTCTTCAGTGGACGCTAGCCAATCAATGGTCCATCTTGTCTCAGCCCTTGTTCCTTCACATCAGATTGACTCCCATCTGCAGGCATCATATCATTTGGTGGATTTAGTCAGACAGTGTTATTTTCTGCAGACCGTTTGTGAACAACCTCCCCCCCCCCGATAACCACCGTGGCCACGGATACTTCCCAGTTCTGGTGGGGGTCATTACACTGGGAAGATGGTCCAAGGCACGTGGTCACATCACAAGACCAAGTTGCATATCAGTGTCCTAGAGATAAGAGCTGTCCTCCTAATATTGCAAGCCTTTCAGAACATTCTCCCTTTGGGGACTATTGAAGTACACACCAACAACATATCAGTTGTCTGGTACATCAACAAGAAAGGAGGAGCCTGTTCATATCACCTGTGCAAGGAGGTCATGAGAGTGTGGGAGTGAGTGATATCTTCAGACCATCCCCTAATTGCAATGCATATCCCGGGAAAAAACAACAATCTGGCAGAAAGACTCAGCAGATTGCTCCTGATTCCACACGTGGGGTCCCCTCAACCAATCAGTAGCGAACATGACCTTCAACAGTTGGGGTCACTCTTGCTGCGACCTCTTTGCCTCTCCTCTCAACAACAAATGCAGCAAATTCTTCTCTCTGATCCCTCCTCTGGGAGAGTCCCAGAGGGATGCTCTAGTCCATATTTGATCTCCAGGTCTTCTGTATGCGTACATCCTCTTCTGTTCATCCCCAAGTTTCTTCAGAAGGCAAGCAGGTTGAAGAGCTTAGTCATCCTCATTGCCTCCTTCTGGGCTCATCAGGTATGGTTCCCCTTCCTCTGGTCACATCTGAAATATCCTCCTTGGATACTGGAGACCATTCAGGTCCCCTGTCTCACCTGTCAGGGATGCAACATCCAAATCTTCAAACCCTCAAATTGACCGCTTGGTTTCTCCACTTCCAACCTTAATGAGACAGTCCAGGCTTTAGTCCCCTATCTGAAAAATTCTCCTGGCATTGCAAAAGGCTTCCACCAAGAAAGTTTACAATAGCAAGTGGAATAGATTTGTTGCCTGGGCCACACACAAGAATTCTGAACCCTTTTCAGCACCTGTTTTAGATCTGTTGCTGTTTCTCAGTACCCTTTTCGGCGAGGGTGCTACCTTCTCCACTATAAAGTTGCAATTAGCTGCTATTTCCAGTTTTCATACAGCAAGTCAATCACACTCTTTGCTCACATTCAGATTGTGCAAATCCTTTATTAAAGGTATGTTCGTATTAAGGCCCCCAATTAGGGATCCTTCTCCCCCATGGGACCTTACTCTTGTGCTGCAGGCTTTGACACAGAGACTCTTTGAACTAGGAGATAGCTGTGATATGAAATTTGCGTCCTGGAAGACAGCTCTCTTGGTGGCCATGTCTTCCACTAAGAGGATTTCTGAGCTTCAAGCTTGGTCCTCTAAACCTCCTTACTTTCTGTTCCATAAAGATAGCATGTCCTTACGCACTAATCCATCCTTTACGCCCAAAGTAGCTACAGAGAACAATATCAATCAGTCCATACAACTGTCCGTGTTCTTTCCTAATTTCTCTAATAAAGAGGAGTATGTCCTTCGTCTTTTTTTTTTGATGTTCATAGACAACTCCATTTTTGTCTGCACAGGGCCAAACAACACAGAAAGGCTGATCAGTATTTTATAGCCTTCTCTTCTAATAGGCTTGGACAAGCAGTATCGAAAATTACTTTGGCAAAATGGATTTCAGACTTCATTTCTTTCATTTGTTCATCCAAACGATTGGAGTTACCTAAACCTTGTAGGGCACATTCTACCAGAGCTATGGCTGCTTTCTCGGCTTTCTATGTTAGAACCTCTATTGATGATGCTTGTGCAGCAGCTTCATAGTCTAATAATCACACCTTTGTGTCACATTACAAGTTGGATGTTATTTCCAGGAGCAGGGCCTCCTTTGGTTTGATGGTGCACCAGCATATCCTTCCATGAAAGCCATGTAGGGTTCACATATCTGGGGAATCTGACCCTATCGTGAGGAGGGATGAAGGAGACAACATCAGATTAAAAAGTTATGTCTTACCATAACTTGGCATCTGTGTTTCTTCCTTCATTTATCCTCACTTTCCCACCCAACCATCCCCCTCCCTTTCTTCTTGAGGAACCTGAATAATCTAAGGACTGTTATGTCCCATGTCTGAGCCTCTTCTGTCAGTCTTTGATGTCTGAAAGTGGCATGTCTGGATTTGGCAAACTCAATCTGAGGTAGTTGGATAGATGATGGGCATTGTGGGTTTGAGGGAGGAGTTTGAGAGTCCGATCCAAGTCTATGAAATGTGGCCAAGCCGGATCCGAGGGTCAGATCGGAGACCCTATTGTGAGGATGAATGAAGGAAGACAACACAGATGCCAAGTTATGGTAAGACATAACTTTTTATTTATATGAACAGGTAAGTTCAGAGAAGCCATGGGAGTGGGGTGGTGTTTTAATGTGTGCATATGCACGGACATGTGTGAGAATGTCTGTAGGGTTTGTGTAAATGTGTATGTATTAGAGCATGTGTGCGGGTGTATGTGTCAGTATTTCATGAGATTAAACAGGTGTGGGGGGTTTGTTTGTGGGTGTGTTTAGGGACTATATGGGAGAGTGTGTGTGTGTGTGTGTGTGTGTGTGTGTGTGTGTGTGTGTGTGTGTGTGTGTGTGTGTGTGTGTGTGTGTGTGTTTGTGTATGTGTGTGAGAATATCCATATGTGCATGTAGTGGGGTACATTTGCTAACACACTGCATGGGCTGCTAGAGAGAGCATAAATGTCAGGTCTGACAGAGTAGTGCGCATTTCAGAGACATGGCAATGAGCTGTTAATGAGAACTTTCTCATTGCCATTGTCCATGTCTGTGAATCAGAATATCTCTCTATCATTGGCATGAAAGAGAGAAATTGTCTTCTTATTTTACTTTAATGTGTAGTTGGCTTCATCTCTTGGTTGATTACGCTGTTTTGTGTTTAATTTATTGTGTGTTTTTTTTGTGCTTGTTTCTATTTTTGATATCTGTGGTTTATGGTTTATGTTGCCTTTCTAATCTATGGGAGAATGATGTACACTGAAGTCTAAATTTTTCTCTTCATTAAGACAAGGGAGCCATAGATCTAGTTTGATTTACAGTATTCTTAGAATGGTGTAATCAATAATAATATATTTTTGGATGATGTGATGAAGTGTAATGTTGTCTATTTTCTACTTTTCACTAGGTATGTGTTTTTATTATTATTAATATAGAAGAAGAAAAAATATGTGTGTGTGTGAGTGTGTGTGTGTGTGTGTGTGTGTGTGTGTGTGTGTGTGTGTGTGTGTGTGTGTATGTGTATGTGTATGTGTGTATTTGCATGCAAGTTGTATGTTTCATACATGTGTGTGTGTGCATGTGTATGAAAGATATGAGTTAAATCTGTGGTAACTAGTAATGTGGAAGTGTTGCACTGATGAAGATTGTGTTCTGGTGTGTGCTAAGTTCTGCTGAAGATATCTGAAGTAGAGATGTTGTGAACTTTCTGCTCAGCATGTTGTTTTTGAAGTGACTTGTCAAGCATGGTTCTGTGATTGCAGTGTGTCACTTGGCTCACAGTACTTATTAAATAAAAACTGCACAAAAACAGATTTTGCAGTAATCAATGTAAAGTTCCTTCATGTCATTCTGTGCTTTCTGAAAGTGTTCTTTTCCAAGTAATCTGTAAATTGCAGTGTCTTCCTGAAATTCTAAAACATTTAAGTAGTATTGTGTTCTTTTGCATGCAAGGTAAAAGCAGGTTGTGGGTTGGTAAAATGGTTAAGGTGTTTACCTTACAAACACAAGATATAGGGTTTGGTCCCACCTTGAGAAGCAGCGCTAGGCTTGAAAATGCCCTCTGGGGTAGTTATCGTAGTAATCACCTATGAACCTAAGACCTACATTGAGCAGGTATGACTGTATTGCCTGAATCAAAAGAAAAGTCAGATGTTGGGCATACTTCAAACCCAGAAAAAAAGCATTCCATGCCAGCAGAACAATTTCTGCATTTGGGGAAAATGCGTAATAACTATCTTTGCTGATTAGTACAACAGTTGTCATGCAGAAAAGGGTGTTATCTTCATACCACACAGTCATAGCCATCCTTGTAGTATACCACAAGATAATGAATTTGATGCAAGGACTGCTAATGGATGCTGCACTACCATTAATGCAAACAAATTTTCACTCAGATCACAACACTTTTGGAGAGAACAAACAGAAAAAAAAAAATCATATCTTACCACTGCAAACAGTGGCGGACTGTGGTGGTATTGAGCCTTAAATATGTGCAAATGTTTGAGATGGTCAGTGGGGAAGAGTCTGAATGAGCCTGAAATGGGGAACAGTTTGTCAAAAAGAGCAGTAACAGTAGTAGGGTCGTAGTGATGTAGGTAAAATATAATATCCATTCTAACAATTAAGCAGATGTTCTGACTGAAATCACTGTTGCAGTTTTCCACACTGATAGGTTTTCACTGCTGATGTCCAGCCAGGCTGATAAAGCTTTAAACTTCCCTGGAGCATATGTCTGACATATGACCTTAACTCACAAGCGTAGAGGTATATTAACACGTATGAACATAAATACTCAGCCTATCTTACTGCCAGCCTGAACACAGGTATTACACCTGTTGGTCTGAGCTTGGTGTAGTCATTTGTACCATTAACCTTCTCATATTCAGATTAGTGCCTTGTTGGGGAAGCTTCCTTTTTGCCTAAACTGCTTTGCTGTATTTTTATTAGATGTCAGCTCTGAGGGGAAAGTGTGAGAGTGGAAGATTCGCTACAAAGACTGTCATACCTAGTAACTTTTCTGCCTAGTTGCATATAGCTTGCTCTATTTGCCAATTCTTTTTGCCCAAGACTTTGTGCTCCCATTTGTATTAGTTAAAAAAAATTTTGGAGACCCAACAACTGAAGCATTTGGCCCATTCCAAGATGGTAGACATTGCCATAGCATACATACCTCCTGCTCATAAGAAAAATCTCAAGAAGCCTAGGCCTGACACTCAGTCTGCCTACTCTGATTCCAGTATACTTGCAGAGGTTACAGAATCCATGGTATGTATGATAGTACCTCAGAAACACTCTGTTGCAACCTCACTGGAGGCCAGAAGACCCTCTGCAATTTTTAGTTAGGAAGAGTTTCCCGGCAATCTGATGGAGGTACATCAGGGGGTTGGAGCCTCTGCACTTGGTTCAGGTGGATGTCACCCAAAGAAATGCAACAGAAAACCAAGTATGCTTTCTCACTTCCTCCTTCTAGGGAGAAGGAGTGGATAGACTTCTCCCAGGGTTTGTTCCAGGCCATTATGGCCCTTAAACCACCTTCATTTACCATTCCTCCTCTCACTCCACAGAAGATTAGTGTGAAATCTTCTTCCTCTGAAGAGGAAGAGGCCTCAGATTCCAATGACCATTCATTAGTCTACTCCTCTCAAATTCACTCTCATGTCCAGGTTCCATCATCTGATGATGAGGACTCCCTGTCTCTGGACTCTCCTGTGGGAAAGGCATCCTGTTCAGAGACCATTTTAAATATGATTAAACATTCTGAGTGGGAGTATAGACAAATCTGTGATATACTAAAGAAATAGTACTGCCTTTTAGAGGTGGGAACCCCAGCCCCCATTCTTTTCCCTTCAGTTCTGGAGGCCTTTTTGGATGCTTTTGAATCCTTGTCTTCAACTCCTGACTCACAGCCTCCTGTTCTGAAGACAGATTCTATAAAAGTTCCTTTTGAAGAATCCTGCAGCTGACCCTTCAGCTGTTTCTTTATCTTCTGATAAACATTCAAAGGTACTACCTTATGCTATTGTCCTACCTGCAGACAAGGACAACAGGGATATGGATAGATGGGGGAAAAGATTTACAGTTCTTCTACTTTGGCCTTCAGGGATCACAGGCAACTAGCCTACTCAAAACCTACAGGAACAAGGCAAAGTTATGAAAGACTGCAGACAAATCCTTCTTACTTTTGTACTTGGATACCAGAGGAGTTTCCCAGCCATACCTACATTGTTTGTTAGAAGGGAATAGCCATTCCCAGAAACCCAAGAAGGCACTCAAGAAAAAAATTGCAAAAAACACATGGAAGGGACCTCTGCTCCAATACGTTGCTGTGACTGTTTTGCCAACCCTCTCTCCCCTCTCCATGATTCTAATTTACTCCCCATCAAAAACGCTGACTTAGTCCACCTCAGACTGGTAAAAGAACACTGTAGATAAATAGGTATACTCTCCATCATAAAAAAGGGCTATGTTATGTCCTGGAAAGAACTCCCCCTTAAAAGGCACCCCACCACCACCCCACTATATGTTAGATCTTCATCCTACCACCCTTCAGGAATGTCAAGTCCCAAGGCATGATTGAACCAGTGCCTCCTCAGTTTGTGGAACAAGGATTTTACTCCAGGTTGTCCCTGGTTTCAAGAAAAGAAGAACATTGGAGACCCATACTGGATCTCTCACTGCTCATCACTTTCCTTGAGGTTCTGTCTTTCAAAATGCTTTCCCTTCTGACCCTTTCCCCTTCATCCTTCCATGAGCCATTTCTAGTCTCCTTGGATCTGAAGGATGTCTACCTGCATATTCCTATATGTCATTCCTGCAGGAAATTCCTGAGATTCTGCACTGTATCATGTCATTTTAAGTTTATTGCTTTGCCTTTTGGGATTTCTATAACCTCCAGAGTATTCACAAAGTGCCTAGCATCCATTATAGCCTTTTACAGGATTCAGAATTTTCAGAAATTTCCTTGCCTAGACAATCTGCTTATCCAGGCCTCTTCATCTCAGATCTTGCATCAGCATCTCGAGTTCACTCTCAACCTCCTCATACAATTGAGTTTCACTGTTAGCTTCAAAAACCTCGCCTTCTAGCCCACTCATGACGTAATTTTTCAGAGTGGCAGACTGGAAACTAAAGAGATGCATCCCTTCTTGCCTCAGGAAAAGGCGCAGAACCTCACAACTTACGTCCTGTTCCTAACCTCTCTCAAAATCTGTTCAGCCAGGGAGATTGTTAGATCACTAGGATTTATGTCACCAACCATAGCAATCCTTCCTTTATCGAGGTTGCATATGAGAAAAATTCAGTGGTACCAAAAAATGTATGGTCCCAACACTCACACCTCGTGATCACACAGATCAACCTCATGTCTTGTATCAAGGAGATCCTGTGGTGCTCACGGTGTACCTTAATCCAAGACTACAAACTACCTTCAAGGCAAATACTCCAGTTCTAGAAATGTACACAAACTCCTCAGATGAGGCTTGAGTGGCTTGGATGGACATCCACAAGCTCCAGGGCCATTGGCACTCCACCCTCAAGGAAGTGCATATCAACCTAAAAACGATGAAGGCTCTCATCCAAGTTCTTCAAGTTTTCACCCACCTCTGGAAATCGGGGCCTCTTTGAGTATTTACAGTCAACACTACAGTCATGTGGTACATAAACAAGCAAAGAAGGACCATATCATACTAGCTATGCCATTTGTCTGAGATTGTTTGGGACCTGGCTACTCAAACAGGTATTTCTCTTCAAGCAGTATACATTCCATCACAGGACAAGATTCTGGCAGACTCAATAAACAAGTCCATCAAAGATCCACATGAATGAACCTTCAACTAGCAGGTCTTCCTAGACATAGTGCACAGGTGGGGAACACCACAGATAGGTTTATTTGCCTTGTAGAGCAACAATCAGTTCCCCCCTTTTGCCTAAGGACTCCTTGCCCCTTGGCATTGAGTAAGCATACCATATCTTTTCAATAATTGGAGAAGTTTCTTTTTGCCTTCCCTCCACTTCTTGTTCTACCAACAGTTATACTAAAGATACAGAAAGAAAAGCCAAAAATTCTATTGGTGACTCCCTTTTAGTGAATGCTGCATTGGTTCCCCCTTCTCTTCCACTTTGCCAGGGACAGACATCGCAAGCTCCCCCACAAAGTGGACCTAATCACACAACAGAAGAGCTCACTGCTTCATCCCAATCTATCATCCCTTAACCTAAGCCTATGGATGATAGGATGTTGAAACCTTCCAGACACCAATTTTCTGAGGATGTGCTTTGGGTACTTCAGAAGGGATGGAGGCCTATTACATGAAAATCCTACATAGCCAAGTGGAAGAGATTTTCTATATGGTATCACATAATTAGGACCTCTTAAAATCAAAGGTTATTCTTGTCTTGTCTTATCTTATATGTGTGAGCTCTTGAAAAGCAGTCTAACATACTCCCCTATTAAAGCCCACCTTTCAGCCATTTCAGCCAGTCTTTCCCTCATTTCACCAGTTATGTCCAGTCTGGAGGTCAGACAGTTTCTAAAAATGGTTCTACACTTAACCCCTCTAGGAAACTTGTGTCCCTGTCATGGGACCTTAACATGTGCTAGAAGAACTTTCTTTAACTCATTTTGAATCAGCCACTTCTTTAACTCTCAAGTTCAGCACCTTGAAAACTATTCTGTTGCTGGCTGTCACTTCTGTTAGAAGAGCTTTAGCACTACAGGCACTCATGGCTGTCCCATATTTTCTTATTTTTCACAAGGACACTGTGTCCCTCAGGGTCAACCTCTCTTTTTTGCCTAAAGTGGTAAACCAAATATCTCTCAACTAGCCCATCACTCTTCCAACTTTCTTTCCCAACCAAAAGAACAGGGGTCAATGACTCTTCCTTTCCCCGAATATGTATAGGCATCTAAGGTTTTATTTGAACAAGACTACATCTATTTGTAAATCAGACTAACTGTATCACTTTCATGGACTCTAAACAGGGTTAATATGTATCTAACCAAACCGTTGCAAGCTAGACTTCTAAGTACATTTATTTCTGTTGTTCACACCACCCTGCTTTCCACAAGCCCATTCTGCCAGAGCAGTGGCCACTTTTCCACAGAAGTAGATTCCAAAATGATCATGGAAGCTGCTATCTAGTCTTCTGTGCACACCTTCACTAAACACTGCAGAGTAGATGCTTTTTTAAGGTTCAGGGCTGCCTTTGCTATATCAGTCCTTTCTGGACTCTTGGACAGTTCTCACAATTCTCAGCATTCCACCCTTCCCTTCCCTTATAATTTGTGAATCACCCATCTGTTTGGAGTACTGCAATGGTGATGTCAGTCAGGACATAATACAGTTGTGTAAGAACTTACCATAACAGTGGATGCCCTACTGCTGACTGTTGCAGTATTCCTTCACACCCTCCTTCCCCCTTTCTAATTTCTTTTCCTTTTCTTCTTAAAACTTGCCCTGTATAGCAGACCCTAAGACTGAGGGGGCCCTCTCATCTCCCACTACACCCCCATTAGCTAACTACTTATGTCCAATGTTGCCATTTTCATTCATTCCTGAATGAATGGGTTTGGATGCGATCCTCTGATCCAGTTCGGTCACTTTTTTTGCAGTCTACCATGTGACTTTTGAACTCCTTCCTTTACCCATAATGCCTCTGATCACTGCTTTATCTCATTTGCCACTCTAACAATCGGTTGAGATTTCATGTTGTCAAGCTCTAGGCAGTTTATTAGTTAATTGTGAGTGATATATTTTTTATTATCAAATCTCTTTTTTCTTCAGTGCCTTCCTCTCTTTACCCTTCTGGAGTTAGTTTAGACTTTTTCTTCTACTTAGTGTAGACTGCCTTACCATTGTTAGTAGACTTTCCCTTTTTCTTAACTCTTCTGAGGTAATCTTTGTACCATTGCTGGTGTTTTTCTTCATTTCTTTTCTTAAAAAAAAGGCAACTTATTTGTTTCTTCTTAATTGTTTTTTGATTGTGGTTGTATGTCAGACAAACCTACTGGTTTCAAGAAGTGCACCTCCTGTGAGCAGAAGATACCCAATTCTAATGCCCACAGGGAGTGCATGTATTGTTTAAGCCCTGCTCACCTTCAGATTTCATGTGAACTTTGTGTGGGTTTTAATGCCAGGATGATAGGTGTAATAAACTAATTTGAAAAGGTTTGTTGCCTGCTTCTTCTTCTGCAGTTCCTTCTACATCAGAGGCTCAAACCCCCTCGAGAAGTCATAAGGGTTTGGAGACTGGTGAGTCTATAAAGTGCTCCCCTTTTGATCTCCTTCTTCCACTCTGAGTTTGGAGCCACCTTTGAAAATAAAAAAGGCTGCTGATCTGATTTCGTCAGATTCTACTGCCCCTAAGGTCAAAAAGGTTTCAGATCTGACTTTATCGGTTCTGACCACACTCCTGGGAGGTCTCTTCAGGTTCATTCTTTGCGCTTCTCTCTGGAGTTGCTTTCTCTGAGGTTGAGCTGTCCCTTTCTGCAGGAGACTCCAAAAACTTCTCATTCTTCCTCAGCATCCTCCTCCATCAAGTCTTCCCAGAGTCTTTCTGAGCAAGATGTGAATAGGACAATGAGAAAGTTCCATAGAGCTTAGATACAGATGGGGTCCTTCAGGCTCCTTCCCTCATTGGATCTATGAGTCTGCAATCTTTGACACATTCTTTAGTGGCTCCTTCTCCAATCTGACCTCTGGTTTCGGAGCTGCCAGATCCGAAGATTCTGAGAGTCGAGGCATTGGATCCTCGACTCCAACTCTTTCCCTGATCCGCTCAGCTCCGAGTGTTTCTGAGCAGAATGAGTCTCAGAGGAGGAGATGTCAGCATCAGGTCCAGGAGAGATGACTTTGACTCTGAGGGTTTTGGAGCTGTTGCTTACCCTCAGTCCCTTCGTGTTGGACAGCTTTGGTCCAATTCCCTCCTTGGAGCAGAACCCAGAGGGAGTGGAATATTATCTAATCCAAGAGCTTCAGCTGTGGGAGGCTGATTTCTGTTTCTTCTGGACCCTCTGCCTTTGACATAGTGGAAAAGGTTTTCTCCCACCCAGGGGGTTCTTTGGCTATCACCTCTTCATATCCTTTTCCCATTCCTCCTCTGGATTTGAGTGCTAAGTCTCATCATCTTATTCCACAGGGACAGCTTCCAGACAGTCCCTGCACAGGGATTTTTCCTTTCTTCTGACATTTCTGCAGAGTATCCCACTGAAGAGGTTCCTCAGACGAAACTGTGCAAAAGGAGGCACTTGGATTCCCCTCAGGAATCATTGACAGAGGACACTGATTTTGATGAAGGGGAAGGTCTCCCAGATGTCCACCAGAAGACGTCTTATTTGGACACATTTTAGAAATCCTATGCCAAAAAGATGGATGGTCTTTTCAGAACCCTTCTCAGGAGGATTGAGTGTTCCTGGATGTTTTTGGGTCTGGCCCATCTACATATTGCGTTACCCCTCCTGGTGGATGAGCTTGTTGTCCTTGTCTCCCACTGGGCAAGGAAGAAGTCGGACTCCATAGAGCCCGTCCCAAAATGCCCAGACAAAATCCTCAGTCCACCACCAGACAGGCAGTATTTGTCCAAGAGGATTCCTGTAGATGCCATGGTTGTTGTGGTATCCATGAAGAAGAAGCTAGCTGAATAAAGCTCATCTGTCCACCCCCCTAACAGAGAGTCTAGGGCTTTCGACAGATATGGAAAGTGAGTATATGCATCAGCAACCTTTGCTGTACAATCGCTGAATTATCTGTCACATTTTACTAGGTTACAGAGATATTTAATAAAGGAACTCTCTAATTCTGTGCCTGGGTCCATGTCAGCGGAGGAAGTAAAAGCTTATTCTTCATGAATTGCCACCCTACAATCAATATCAAAAGCGTCCATGAGGTTAATCTCTCATGCAGCTGAAGGTTCCTCACAGGCCATTGGTACAGGCATATCCATTTGGAAACATGCCTGAATGTGCTTGTGTGACTTTGTGAAGCCCTTTAAAGCATTATTTTTCAATGATCCTTTTGATGGAGCCTCCTTTATTGGGCCACCATTAAAGAGACACTTTCCTGTAGTGGAGAAGATGTAAAGACTCTGCCTGCCATAAGGATCTGTTTTTCAGAGATCTTTTTCAATAATTTAGTGTGGTGGTAAGAAAGTTTGGTTTCAGAAATCTCAAGGGCCTTTTCAAGATTCATGCAGAGATTTTTCTAACAGAGGCAGAGGGGAAATAATTATAATAATGGAAGACATGCCCATATGGCAGAAGGGTCTGCAAAACCAAGGGTTCTAGATTCTTTCTCAGACAGACCCTTCCAGAGTTCCTGAAAGATTGATCGACTGTTCTTCTCTGGAGACTGTTGGGGGATGCTTTTCTTTACACCTAGAAGCTTGGGCAGCCATTGCAAAAGACACATGGGTGCAAAGAATTGTATCCAGATGATATTTTAATCCATGTTTACAAAATCTATCAAGGATAAGAAAAAGTCTCCCCTATATTCCACCCAGTCAGTGGGATCAATCAGCCCTGGAAATCCAAAAGCTGCTAGACAAAAGAGTCATCCAAGAGGTCCCACCAGACCAAAGAGGATCCGTTTTTTACTCAAGGTTCTTTTTAATGCCAAAGAAAACAAGGGACCTGATACCCATCCTGGCTCTCAGTTAGCTAAACAAATTCATAAAGAGCTTCAAATTCTGGATGGTCATGGTACATTTGATTTTACCATTAATCCAGAAGGGAGACTGGATGTCCTCTGTAGATGTGATGGATGCATACTATCACATAAAAATGAACAGATGATCCCGAAGATTCTTTCACTTGTGGCTGGGAGCCAGTTATTATCAGTTCAGGACCCTGCCCTTTGGTCTCACCACAACCCCCATCGTGCTCACCAGATGTATAGCAATGGTTGCAGCTCATCTAAGACTGCATGGATTCAGGGTGTTTCCTTATTTAGATGACTGGCTTCTCACCTCATCAACCAGGCATCTATTGATAACAGCCAGAGACTATATTCTTCAATTGACCCACTGTCTAGGTATCACTGTAAATCTTGCAAAATCCAGACTTCAACCAGTAAAAGTCTTGGAGTTTATAGAGGCTCACCTAGACACAGTAAATCCTCAAGCGTTCTTACCACAGAGCAGATTCTCTCATCATTCTCCTCTATCCAGACTTGTTTTAAGAGCACTGTGATCGATGACTGCTGCAATCACATTAATGCCAAATTCTCATTTTCACATGAGGATCCTTCAGTGGACTTTAAAAATGCAATGGTCCATTTACACCAACTATTACAATTTCCAATAAAACTGTCCAGAGTATGCAAGGACTCATTAGTATGGTGGATCCAATCCAATGATATTTGCCAAGGTCGCCCCTTTATCTCTTCTCCTCCCATAACAATATTGACCACAGATGCCTCCCAGTTTGAGTGTGGAGGCATTACTTGGAACTGACTGTTCAAGGCAGTGGACCCCAGTAGAGACCAAATTGCATATAAATGTTCTGGAGATGAAAGTGGTCCTATTAGTGTTGCAGGCCTTTTAGAACTCAACTCTCTCTCCATGTGAAGACAATTGCCATTCAAAAGGATAATATATCAGTGGTTTAGTACATCAACAAACAAGGGGGAGCCAGATCTTACCGTCTTTTCTGAGAAACAGTGAGAGTTTGGTAATGAGTGATTTCATCCATTTGCTTTCTTATAATGATGCACATTCCAGCGAGATCAAATGTATTAGTGGCCAGGCTTAGCAGAACTATTCTGATGCCTCACGAGTTGTTGCTCAACCAGTCAGTGACAGACATGATCTTCCACCAGTGGGGTCAACCATGCTGAAACCTATTCGTCTCTCCCCCCAACAGCAAGTGCAACAGTTTCTTTGCATTAATCCCACCTCGGGGACAGTCACTGAGAGATGCCCTAATCGACATTTGGCCCGCTGATCGTCTTTATGCTTATCCTCCCTTACCCCTAATTCCTAAGTTTCTTCAGAAGGTTTTCAGGTTGAATAGCAAAGTAATCCTCATTGCCCCCTTGTGGCCTCAGCAGATTTGGTTTCTATTCCTTTGATCTCATCTAATATATTCTGCATGGACACTGGACCCCAATCCAGATCTCTCACACCCATCAGGCCTGACTCAACCCAACATACCAGGCCTTAAACTGACTGCATGGTTTCTCCAATTCCAATGATGGATAGACCTTCCAGACTTTCCTCTCCTGTTCAAAGAATTTTGTTTTCATCTCAGAAACTCTCTACAAAAAAGATTTATAAAAGTAAATGGAAGAGATTTTCCTTATAGGCTCAACAGAGAGATTTGGATCTTTTCTTTGCTCCAGTCTTGGATGTCTTAGAATTTCTAACATTTCTTTTTTCAAGGTGGGGATAGTTTCTCTACTGTTAAAGTTAAACTGGCTGCCATTTCAAATTTTCACTTGGAGATAGTATTTGCCCTTTGGCATCATCTAAGCTGTGTAAGGCATTTCTTAATTGTACTTTATTACTTAGGCCACCAATTAAGGACCCTATACCACTTTTGGATCTTACTTTAGTTTTGCAGACTGATACAGTCACCTTTTGAACCCTCTGCAAAAGTGGACCTCAAGTTTCTTTCTTGGAAAACAGTTTTTCTTGTTCTTGTAAAACAATTTTTCTTGTTGCTATAACTTCAGCAAGGCGAGTCTCTGAACTCCAAGCTGTCTCTTCCAAGCCGCCTTACTTGATCTTCCATAAGGACAGAGTTGCTTTGCATAGAAATCCATTCTTCTTACCCAAAGTTGCGTCAGAAGCAAACGTCAATCAACTCATCAATTTGCCAATTTTCTTCCCTAAACTTGAGAACAAAGAAGAGTACATGCTTCATTCTTTAGATGTGCTTAGGCAATCTTATTTCTTTCTACACAGAACATCAGAAATTAGGAAGTCTGATCAATTATTAATTTCCTTTGCCAAAAACAAATTGGAAAGACCTGTCTCAAAAACTACAATAGTGACTAATTGTATTTCCCATGTCTCCTCCTTAAATAGATTGACCTTGCCAAGACAACCAAAAGTTCATTCAAGTAGGTCAATGGCTACATCATCTACTTTTTGATCCAGAGCTTCCACTAATGACATTTGTGCCGCTGCCACTTGGTCTAAACCCCATACCTGTGTATCTCATTATAAATTAGACATCATCTCAAGGCACAGAGCTGCATTTGACTTTACAGTACTCCGGAACATCTTTCCATGAGTGCCACTCAAGGTTACTGTAGTTGAGGACTCCGTCCCATTCATTGAGGAAGGAATGAAAATGACAACTTCAGACATTTAAGTTATGTACTTAACCATAACTATGCATCTGTGTTGTCCATTTTCTTTCTTCCTCAACTTCCCTCCCACCTTCCCCTTTCCTTGTCTTTAGGAATGACCTGATGGTGTTTGTCAGGAACCATTGTTTCTGTTTGAGCCCCTATTCTGTTCCACTACATCTTTTTATGTTCGTATTATGGTTATGTTATATTTTTCATACATAAATTAGAGGCAGCAAACTCGATCTGAGGTAAAGTAGTGATCAGGGGCATTACGGGCAAAGGGAGGAGCTAGAGATCTGGATCCTAGACTGCAAAAAAAGAATCCGAGTTAGATACGGCAATCAGATACAGACCCATACATTGAAGAAGAATGAAAATCCGCAACACAGATGCATAGTTATGGCAAGTATTAACTTAAATTTCTCAGATGTTGTCAGGCTGCTGGCTTGAAAATGGTGTGAGGATTTATGCTCACATGTCTGATAATATGCCCCTATTCTTGTGAGTTGAAGTCATACATAGGACATACGCACCAGGGAAAATTAATCTTTGGTACAACGGCTGGATGTCAGTGGTAAAAACCCATCTATTTGGAATACATGATCAGAATGACATCTGGTGTTATGGTAAGCTCTTACACAACTGTACTTTGAGGTGTCAAATTAACAAATTTTATGAATGATAGTTTTCAGGCCATCTGCATAAACCCACCAGATGATGTCTGGGGTTTGTGCCACTCCTAACCCATAGCTCTCAACTGTCCAGATGTTTGCAGAATGTCCAGATTTTTGACTCATATTTTTGGTCTCTTCCTCATAAAATTTGTGGGCTTCTGGAAAATCATTGAGAATTGAAGTCACTTAAGAATTACAGACATTTGAGAGTCAGGCTTCATATCCTTCAGATAATACATGCCCATGCAAAATCAATTATTTTATCAACTTTCTAAGTTTATAGGACAATATTTAAAAATATGTCCCTGTTTTTCTGGACTTTTGTCCCTCCTTATTTTTGCCTTTGTCCAAATTTCTTGTGCTAAGAGGTTGAGAGTTATGCCCATCACTGTGATCAACATTTTCTTTTGTTTTTAAACACATTTATTGAATTGTCACTTAAGACATAGACAAAATTGCATTAATAGAAACGATATCAAACCCTATTAATATGTTTTCATTTTCCATGTATTATACATCACATATCTTTAGTTTTTGTAACTGTCATCAGTCCAACGTTACATAATTCGCTCAATTCCTGCCTTAAACCTCACTCCTTCAGAACAATATTCTGCATGTGTTATCCCCATAGTTTCCATTTACTTCTATGTTCATAGGTTCCTAAGTTCACAGGTAGGTACTAGGCTATTGGCCCTAGGACCTATATAAGCCTTGCCAAAAAGGTACCCTGGCTTTCACCACACAAGAAAATTATTTTCCTGTGCCCCTGTTGAGCACAGCCACAGAGGCAATCCTCAGGGTGAATTTCCTGTTTCTCACCCAATCATCAAGATTTTTCTTGAAGAGTGCTAATGAGGATCTTTGTTTGATATAGATAGATAGTTTGTTTCAGAGTATGGGAAGTCTCTGGGACAGGAATCTGTCCCTCCAGCATGTTCTGTTTGTTGTGGTTATGAGGATGTAATGGGATCCTATCTCGCCTACATTCATAACTGATGGGTTCGGAGCCGATCTGTCGGCTCCGACTCGGCCACTATATACTAGAACGAAGTCTCTCATTGGCTGGGCTTCCCCTTATCCTAGAATGCACCACGCCTGCTTCCCCAGATCTCGTTTGCCGCTTTTCAAGCTGGACGTGGTCTCGACTTGGCTGGAGCTAAGTGTATTTTCTTGACCTTTTTGGTCTTTTTGGCTAGGGTTTCTGTCAGCTTTTAAACAAACAGCTGTTTTAACAGCTTTGTGAGCGTTTGTAGTCAGTTTTTGTGAAAGTTAGAATTTTATATTTTTCGAGCTTCTAGTGTACTGGGCAAGGCCCGTTTAAGTTAGAGGGCCTTTGCCCTTATTGTGTGATTATTTTTCTTGTTGTGTGACTGAAATAGTTTCTTGTTTTACCTGTTGTATTGGGCTAAACCCATTTAAGTTAGAGGGCTTTAGCCCATATATTAGTTTACTTCTGTGTTTTCTAGCTATCTGTTACCTTTTCTACTGTGTTCAGTATGTCTAAGGAGCAGAAATCAGGATTTAAAAAATGTGCTAAATGTAATTATAAAATGTCTATTACAGACAGCCATGCTGTCTGCATGTACTGCTTAGGGCCTAAACATCTACAGGATACTTGTAGTGTTTGTCACGCTTTTTCTTCCAGGGTCCTTCAGGAAAGAAAAAAACAAGCTGATACTTAGAGGTCTTATTAAACCTTCATTTGAGGAAGCGTTGGCTTCATCTCCAGCTTCTAAAAAGAAGAGATCGTCGGCTCCGACCAGTCCGTCGGGCCCGACACCCAAGAAGCATAGATTGTCGGCTCCGACCAGTCCGTCGGACCCAGCATCTAAGAAACATGGATCGACTTCTTCTCCTCGGCTCCAATGGCTTCGGAGCCGATGGCTGAAGGGTCTGCCTCGGTGCTTCTTTCCTCGGCTCCATTGGTGTCGGAGCCGCAGGTTAGTGCATCGAGAGGCCAATCACCTACTTCGGCTCTTTTGGTCTCGGAGCCGTTGGAGGTGTGCAGCTCAGACTCTTCCCCCTCGGCCTCGGAGCCGCCTTCGGCGCCGACACCCTTACAAACTGTTCCGGTCTCGGGTCCGATAGTGTTGGAACCCTTTCGGAGCCGATCCCCTGTTTTATCGGAGCCGAGGCAGAAGTCTTCTTGGCCCCAGTCTATTTCCTCCAAATCCTCTAGGTTGTCGGATTCGGATTTGGATAGGGTTATCCAGAGGCTGTTCCAGTCCCCAGTTTTTACTAAAATGATCTCGGCTCCAGCCCACTAGGCTTCGGAGCCGATTCCCCATTCCGTGCATTTGATTCCTCCTCCGACCCCCTTGGTGCCGTTGGAGTTGGTGCTGGTAGAACGCAGCTGAATCGTCCAGTCGGAGCAGGGACCCCCTCGGAGTTTCTCTGCTCCGACCTTCATTCCTACCCTGTCCTCGGTGTCAGGGTTTGGTACCGGGTCTTCCTCGGCGGGGGCCGAGGGCAACACTGTGGAGCTCGCCTCTTCGATGCCCAGTCTTCCCCTCGGAGCATCAGCCACAGGTATTCCCGGTACCGCCGTGGTCTCTCAGCAAGTGCCCTCTGCAGAGTCTGGAGGTCCTGCTTTTGAGGCCATGAGGAGTGCGCTGGCCATGACCTTGCCGGTTCAGCAGGTTTCTACCTCACCTTCCCAAGTTTTGGGTACTGGTGCCTCTGGAGACATTCATTCCCACGACAGTGGGGCCCCGGGGCCTGAGGATACCCCCTTAGAGGGTTCCCTTCTTCCGGGGGGGTCCTTCTGAATCTGCTTCGGATGAACCCCCAAGGAAGAAACTGTGCAAGTGGAAGCACGTTGATTCCCAAGATGAGTCCGTCACTTCAGATACTGACCTCGATGATGCGGAAGGGGCCCCAAAATTGTCCTCGGATGATGTCTCCTTCTCAGATATCCTTGAGATCTTGAGACAGAGAGGCGATTGGCAATCCAAAGCCCCTACCGCTGAGGAGTCAGTCTTCCTCAAGGCCTTCGGGGCCCAGCCCTCCTCCTCCTGGGTGTCTCCACCCTTCGACGAGTTATTAGATCTAATCTCTCAGAGGGTGTGGGAACATCCTGATACAGTGGAACTGGTGCCTGCCAGACCTAATAAGTTTCTTTCAGCCCCTCCCCAGAAGGAATTCCTCACTAAGGGTTTTGCAGTTGATGCTATGGTGGTGGCATCTGCCACTCAGCAGGACGTGGCAGAGGCTTCAACATCTATTCATCCTCCTAATAAGGATTCTAGGAGCATGGATAGGTACGGGAAGCATACCCTTTCTTCAGCAACCTTTACACTGCGGTCGCTGAACTATCTCTGTCATTTTACAAGGCTCCAAAGGGACCTCCTCAAGGAGTTAGGAGAGTCTCTTGCGGGTAATTTTCCTGAGGCGTTAGCCCAGACCGTAGGCGCCCAGATGACTACCCTATCTTCTACTGTCAACTCGTCCATGAGACTCATTTCCTATGCAGCTGAAGGGGCGAGTAGAGCAGCGGGCACAGGAGTGGCTCTTAGGAGACAAGCCTGGTTACGCTTGTCTCCACTCGCGGAGGCCTTTAAGTCTTCCTTCCCCGATGCCCCCTTTGATGGGTCTTCTTTGTTTGGACCCAAGGTGAAGGACACACTTACTCAGCGCGAGCAGGAGGGCAAGACCTTGACTGCCGTTGGGGCCCGTTTTTCTGCTCCCTCTAGACCTTACCCCAAGGCCCAGAGAGGAGGGAAAATGTGGTTCAGAAAACCCCAAAAGTTCTTCTCTACTCCACCGAGTGATCCCCCCTCCAGAGACGGGGAGGGATTCAGGAAGACACCGCCCTAGAGGTGGCAGAGGCCCCCGTAACTCTGGAGACCGCGATTCCTTTCATGGTTCCTCCTACCCTCAACATCCCTAGGATGTGGCCCAGCTGTGCTTCTCCGGAGCCAGTCGGGGGTCATTTTGCGAAACACCCACAGGCTTGGGAATCTATAAACAAGGATCAGTGGGTGCTTCGCATTGTAACCGGAGGCTACCTCATCCCCTTTTTCAAGCCCCCTCCTCCTACAAGGAGAATCTCGGACGTGCCACCCAGTCAACGGGATCTAGCAGCCGTAGAAGTTTCAAAGCTGCTAAGCAAAGGGGTCATCCAGCCCGTCCCCGCCGACTAGATCGGATCAGGAACTTACTCAAGATTATTTTTGGTGCCAAAAAAGACAGGGGACGTAAGGCCCATTTTGGACCTAAGCTCATTAAATCATTTTGTGAAGAAGTCCAAGTTCCGGATGGTCACCCTTCAGTCCATTCTCCCGTTATTGGAGAAGGATGTCTGGATGTGCTCCATAGACCTCAAGGACGCTTACTATCACATTTTGATCGTCAAGAGTCCAGGAGTCATTTACGCTTCCGCCTAGGAACCAGTCATTTCCAGTTTCGTGCACTGCCCTTTGGTCTCACCACAGCCCCCAGGGTGTTTACCAAGTGTCTGGCAGTGGTGACAGCTCACCTGAGAAGTCTAGGATTCCAAGTGTTTCCCTATCTCGACGACTGGCTCCTCACTGCCACCTCCGAGCATCTACTGATTCGAGCACTGATGGCCACAGTAACTTTGGGTCTCGCTGGGAATCACTTTCAATTGGGAAAAATCTGTGCTGCGGCCATCTCAGCGTATCACCTTTATAGGCGCAGAGTTAGACACAAAAAGGATGCGGGCATTTTTGCCATCAGTAAGAATTCAGGTTCTACAATCACAGATTCTAAATTTGTTACTCAAATCTCGAGTTCCTGCCAGACAGATTCTTCAGTTATTGGGCAAGATGGCTGCTACTATCCTCTTAGTACCGTTAGCCAGGCTGCAAATGCGGGTGCTGCAATGGCTATTATCGGTTCAATGGTCGTACCAAGAACTTCCCCTGAACCACCTGGTTCTGATTACGGACAGTTGTCATCAGGACCTCCGTTGGTGGCTGCGTCGGTCCAACCTGGACCGGGGGCGTCCTTTCGCCCTTCAGCCCCCTGTTGCCACAGTGACCACGGACGCCTCCCAGATAGGGTGGGGGGGTCATTATCTGGACAGGTCTGTCCAAGGCACTTGGCAGGATTGCGAAGCGCACCTTCACATCAATATTCTGGAAATGAGAGTGGTGCTTCTGGTTTTGCAAGCACTTCATCAGGCTGTCCCCCAAGGTACTATTGCGATTCTATCCGACAACATGTCGGTAGTTTGGCACATAAACAAGCAGGGCAGAACCAGGTTCTACCCCCTTTGCAGAGAGGCCATGAGAGTATGGTGCTGGGCCATAGCTACTCGATGTTTCTTAGTAGCCACGCACATTCCGGGGAAAGCCAATGTGATTGCAGACAGGCTGAGCAGGACTCTCCTGTTGCCCCATGAGTGGTCCCTCAACAGCAGAGTGGCTGCGCAGATCTTCGCCAAATGGGGTCTCCCTTGTTGCGACTTGTTCGCCAGCCCCAACAATGCGAAGTGCAGAGAGTTCTTCACTCTGACTCCCTCCCAGGGGCAGTCTCCCAGGGACGCTCTAGCCCACAACTGGCCCCCCGGTCTCTTTTATGCCTTCCCCCCGATCCCCCTTCTCCCGAGGGTGATTCAGAAGGCTCTTCATGTAGGGAGCCACATGATTTTGGTCGCCCCACATTGGCCCCGCCAGGTTTGGTTCCCATTCCTTCAGAAGTATGTGGTACAGGGCCCTTGGATTCTGGACCCAGTGCCGGACCTGTTGTCTCATCAGTCGGGACACTCTCATCCGTCCCTTCGGTCATTGCGACTGGCTGCTTGGTTACTCCACTTCCATCCTTAGTTAGAGATAACTCTCTTTCTCCAGAAGTGATGTACATTTTGTCCTCTTCCCACAAGCCATCCACCTTTAAGCTGTATTCCAGCAAATGGAAAATGTTTGCCTTTTGGGCCCAGCAGCGAGGCATTGATCCTCTTACGGCCCCAGTTCCGCAGGTCTTGAAATTTCTAGCTTCATTGTTTCATTCAGGCTCTTCAGTCTCCACAATTAAAGTTCAACTGGCGGCTATATCTAATTTTCATGTTTCCATAGAGCCTTCCTTAATGGCTAACAGACTTTGCAAGTCCTTTCTTAAGGGAGCCTGGCTCCTCAGGCCTCCTATGGCTCATCCTCTGCCCCCTTGGGACTTAAATTTGGTTCTGGCCTCCTTAACTGCCCGTCCCTTTGAGCCGGCAGCCACTTGTGATATAAAATTTCTGTCGTGGAAAACCGCCTTTCTAGTGGCAATAACTTTTGCTAAGCGGGTTTCAGAGCTTCAGGCTCTCTGTTCTACTCCTCCTTATTTGATTTTTCATAAAGACAGAGTTTCCCTCAGATTGAATCCATCCTTTTTGCCTAAGGTAGCATCCCCTTTGTGCATTCAGCAATCATTGGAGCTCCCCGTTTTCTTTCCAAATTTTTCTAATAGAGCAGAATATACCTTCCACCAGTTGGATGTTCACAGGCAACTGCGTTTTTACTTAGATAGGACCAGGCAGACACGAAAATCTAATCAACTGTTTGTGTCCTTTGTGGAGAATAAGCTAGGTCTACCAGTTGCCAAAACCACCATAGCCAAATGGATTAAGGATTGCATCTCTTTCATTTATTCCCAGTCAGGCAGAGAGTTACCTTTCCCACTTAAAGCTCATTCTACCAGGGCTATGGCCACCTCTGTAGCTTTTCACTCCAAAGTTTCAATAGATGATATTTGTGCGGCTGCTACTTGGTCTTCTCCGCACACCTTCATTTCTCATTACAAGGTTGATGTGGCTTCCTGAGGCAGAGCTTCATTTGGTTCCGCAGTTCTCAGGAGTGTGTTCCAATGAGCCACCCGGGATTTAGGTGCTAGGGATGCTGTCCCATCAGTTATGAATGTAGGCGAGATAGGATCCCATTACATCTTTTAGTTATGTACTTACCATAACTTCGGATGTATGGGATCCATCCCGCCTACATTCATACATACCCACCCTCCTTCCCCCTACCTTTTGGATTTGGAGGAAATATTGCTTTTGCTGAGCTCTCCTCTGGAAGGGCTCTAGTTGGTTACAGTTATTGGTATGTGTTTTCTGTACCTGTATGAATGTATGAAAGCGAACAAACAAGATCTGGGGAAGCAGGTGTGGTGCATTCTGGGATAAGGGGAAGCCCAGCCAATGAGAGACTTCGTTCTAGTATATAGTGGCCGAGTCAGAGCTGACGGATCGGCTCCGAACCCATCAGTTATGAATGTAGGCGAGATGGATCCCATACATCTGAAGTTATGGTAAGTACATAACTAAAAGTTTAGGTCCCTAGAGCATGTAACTTGGAGGGATTGGGATTTCTTTAAGTGGAGCATGTCCAGCAGGTCTGGGTTTGACATAGCTTTGTATGTTAGGTGTAGATCGCCTCTGAATAGGCGTTATGCGATGGAATAAAGCTGGAGATTTTTGAGACCGTCTGTATAGGGCATCTGTTTAAGGCTGGTAATCCTCTTTGTGAGGTATTTCTGTGGCCTTTCCAGTTGTTGTAGATATCTTGTGAGGTACATACCAAAAGGGGTGTTGTACTCTGTAATGGGTCTAATGAGTGATGAGTAGAGGGGAACAATGATCTCTTTTTTCCTGGATGAGAAGCCTTTAGTGATGAGGTGTGCCACATAGAAGGATTTCCTGACTACTGTGGCGATGTGATTATCAAAGGAGAGACTACCATCTACCTGTGTCCCAAGGTCTCTCATCACACTTTAGGTGTTAAGTAGACTACCACCTATGCGGCAGTTCATGGGTACAGAGTTTTTACCAAAGGGGATGACAGTGCACTTTTTGGGATTGAGCTTGAGGCCATGGCTTTGACACTAGGCATCTGTCTCAGTGAGGCCCTTTTGTAGGATGTCCACATCGTTAAGAGTTTTGATTATGGCTCCACGTAATTTGCTCCTTCCCTTTTCTGGAGATCCTTCTTCCAGTTCATTTCTCTCTTTTATAATATTCAGTACTTCAGCTACAGCTGATGTAGACTTTGATTTTCATTTTCTAGTAATTGTTTTTTTGGCAGTGAACAGAATTAAACTTGTTGAAAAACACCAGCTAGCAAACTAGCAAAAAGAAGGAACACAAAACTAAAAAAAACAAAGAAGCCTCTTAGAGTTGCATAACATCCTTTACTGGTGTCTCCTGGTACCTTAGCTTATGCCTTCATGGGATAAATTACACACCAGAAAAAAAACTTCCTTATATAGTAGCACATCAGTCAACACCACAATCAAACCGTGTTCATATTAAAGTGAAAACATCCCTTTTGAACAAAGGAACATAACATAAAATCAAAGACACATTTCCATTATTGTTCCCAAAACACTTCCCATGCAAAAGTTACACACTGAAATTTACTTCTAAATTCAAACCTGTTGGATACAAATTATTAAAATTGACAATAAATTTAGTTTCCAAAGCTACTAACCTATTTGTAAACATTTCACCCTGTTGACATAAAGGTTTTCCTAACACACTAAAAATATAGTAGAATCTGAAACATCATGATAGGTGCAAAAATGGTTGGCAACCGGGCTATCCATTCCGCTGTGTCTGATATCCCCCAAATGTTCAAGGATGCGCCTTTTAACCTGAATCTTTGTTTGCCCTATGTACCATTTTACAACAGGACAACCACAAACAATAATATATACAACCCCACTTGAACTGCAGGTAAACCTCTGTGTGGCTCTGTACATCCTATTAATCTTTGTACCATTTAAATTCTTAATCTTAGGATAAACTTTCCAACCCAGGCAAGAAAAACACCCCACCTGTGCATTGGTATCTATGCTTAACTTCCCTTGGTTAAGCTGTTCCTTAAGATTAGAAAATCTACCCTATGAAAAAGTGACCTTCTCAGGTAACACACCTCTGGTGACATCACTTTCCGTGACAATTGTTCAGAATCTTCTTACCAAGCTACTCAACTTTTCAGAAAAGGGCGTGAATCTGCTAACAAAAAACAACTTTTCCTCTTCATGATTGATCTGTACACTATGGCTGCTCCTCATAAAATTCCCTCTATCATGAACATCCAAAACTCTCCATTCTGTCCTTTCTAATAAATGCAACTCTAAGAGGCTTCTTTGTTTGTTTTGGAGTTTTTTTTGGTTAAACTTAACAAGGCCTTACTATGTCTACACAATGCAGATCCTGTGTCCCAGGTCAAAATAATAATTTCCTTATTTACAGCCATTTGCTCACTTAATATTTCTGACAGAGTAAAATTTGCCAACTCATCACTCACCCAGACCATATGTTCCTAGTTACCTCTTTCTTCCCCATCACATCTCCAACATTTGCTGTCTACCTGAGGAAAAATTATTTGAAGTCTGCTTAGGGTATAAAATAACTATTCAATTACTTCCAAGCAAAGATCCTAAATCTTCTGGATTTTGTTGCATGCTTGTAAGTCATACATATGTCTTCCCATTGTTCCATTGTGATCCATATTTATATATATATATATATATATATATATATATATATATATACACACACACACACACACACACACACACACACACACACACACACACACACACACACACACACACACACACACACACACACGAGTTTGCTATGAAATCTCGAAATACAGAAATCCCGAATTTCAGTATTTCGAAATTACATAGCCAAACCTTCAAATCCCGAAAACCAATAATCGCAAAACTCAAAATCCCAAACCTACACTACACACAGAGCACACACATAAACATACACACAACTTCTCCCCACAAGCAGACAAACCTAGACTACATATAAACAGGGGGCCAAGACCCCCTGCACCCCCCACCCCCTACTTATATATACTAATTCTGAGATTGTACAGACACACAAAGGCAACTCAAACCCACACATGTCATAGTCCCTCGCACACACACACATCACAGTCATAATACACACTGACATACACTAAAGCCTCTAACCAGCACACTTACACATACATACATGCATACCTGAACTAACACCTAACCATTCACACACCACAACACCAGAAGCACTAATTCAAAATCTCCATACTTCAGGATTTTGAATTTTGCACTTCTGGTGTTTCGGAATTTCAAGGCTTTGGTGTTATAATTTCAAAATACTGAAATTCAGGATTTCAGTATTTCGAAATTATGAACAGAACCCATATCTCTCTCTCTCTCTGTATATATATATATATATATATATATATATATATATATATATATATATATATATGTGTGTGTGTGTGTGTGTGTGTGTGTGTGTCTGTGTGTGTGTGTGTGTGTATAGTCTTTGACCTTAGAAATATTTATTATTTCTACATAATCAACTGTATCCTGTCCCAGTTAACATTCACACTACTTACAACAAAGTTAAGAAAAGTATTTTTACAAGTAAAAATTGCTTTTGTTGAAATCTGGTTTCACTTTAACATGGAATGTTAAAATTGTCCATGTTTTCTGCTGAGTGGGTTACATAAAACATGATGACAGCCCTATCTGAGAGCTCTGGTCATTGCATTGTTATCTGATTAAAAAAATGTGAACAAACATTGGTCAATACCATCTGCTAGCTTGCATTTGAGCTAAGCTACTGCAGAGTGGTTAAAGAAGTATAAGCAGTAAAATGAGAAAGTATGAGGCAGGCGTCAGAAATGGGACCGTAACTGTTTAGTATATTCAAAATGTTACATTACGCAAGGTTTATAGGAAGCAGTCAATGTATATTCTTATCTTAACAATAACAGAAATAACAACATCCTCTCCTCAGCACTCTTTATTGATCTTTCCAAAGCTTTTGACATGGTAAACCACCAACTACTTAAAATTATTCTCAAATCTCGTTCTCTTGATGCACAGGCTGTAAAATGGTTCAGTTCCTACCTTATTAATAGGCAGCAAGTTGTGCTCTGGGAGAACAACCTATCTTCCCACTTACCAGTCACCTTAGGTGTCCCTCAGGGCTCCATTTTAGGCCCTCTCCTATTCTCAATTTTCATCAATGATCTTCACTTAGCAATTCCTCATGCTACTTGTACACAATATGCAGATGACTCTACAATTATATGCTCAGCCAGCTCCTCATCTGAACTGCAGTCCATAACTCAAAAAGTGTTTAACTTAGTAGA
This sequence comes from Protopterus annectens, assembly GCF_019279795.1. NCBI lineage: Eukaryota > Metazoa > Chordata > Ceratodontiformes > Protopteridae > Protopterus > Protopterus annectens. The sequence goes on from NC_056738.1 coordinate 321,774,482, forward strand.
AACATGGTTTCTTCAACTTTGCCTCCTTTTGAATGCAAAAATACAAAGCTCCTTCTCTTTACTCCTACCCGTAAGTCCACCCCAATAGATTTCTCAGTCACATCTAACAATGGTACACTCATATCACCTGATTTAACAACCGAACTCCTAGTTGTTACAATTGACAACAAACTCAACTTTGATACTCATATTAACAACACAGTAAAAACAGTCAACAAAAAAATGGGCTCCCTCTATAGGATCAAACCCTTCCTTACTCCATTAGCTAGATCTACTATTGCCCACTCCCATCTAATCTCAACATCTTCTCTATGCCTCTCCTATTTATACTAATCTGTCTAAAAATAATCTTCAAAATCTGGCTAAATCATACAATAATATTGCCAGATTTGCCACTGGAAAACCCTTCAGAACCCACCACTGTCAGAATCTAAAACAACTAGGTTGGCTGCAACTTCAGAATCAGCTTAATTTTAACCAACTTACAATTGCCCATATGACCCTTTGCCATCCTCATAATACTCATATACTATCCAGCCTGATCACACCCCCCCATAAAAACCTTAACAACTTATGCTCTTCAAATAAACTACTAGTTTGCGCAAGTAAATCCAATAACATGGCAGGTGACTCTCTCTTCTCAAACACAGTTTGGAAAAACTGGAACCTTCTACCTAGTGAACTTACATCACTATCCTCCCTAACACTTTTCAAACAAAAACTTAAAATTCACCTTAAAACACACTGGCTATGCCCTTGTTGTAACCTTGACTAACCTTTGACTGATTTTTATTAACACTTTTACTTCTACTACCTTTCTTTGATTAGTTTCTTCTCCCTTATTACCAGAGAAATCAGGAACTGTAAATTAAGTAACCATGTATAAGATTACTTCTTCAGAATTTATCTTGTGTGATCTCCAAAATTGTATTGTCATATTAAATAAACAGTAACAATGTATACAAATATGTACTTTGCCTATATTATTGTAACCTTTATTAGTGTTTCAACTATTTTGATTTTTTCTTTGGAGCTTTTCTCCCCGGGCCTCTACTGAAAATGGACATGTATCCAGTTAGACTAGCCCGGTCAACAAATGTAAAATAAAATAAATAGTCCAGTTGTTCTCATTCTTGCTCAGGCGTGGTCTTAACTGTGTTGATAGGCACTGAACATTGCTTCATTTTTTTCTTACTACAATCTTTAATGACTTATGTATACTTTATCAAGTATCAAAGCAGGCCAACATTTGGCATTGGCAAGTGTTTTTTTTTTTCCTTTTCTTTTTTTCTGGGAATTTGGTAGGATGAGGTAAGATATGGTGTACTTAACTGAGAGCCCATTGATGGGTGGAACCCTCCAAACTCCCCATTCAGGAATCACTTACTTAATATAAGCTACTCCTGAGTTTTTACTACCTCATGGTCTGAACAGAATACATAGGAACAATGATGTAAGTCTGGCAGCTGTCTAAATGCACAGGTATGGTTGATGTTATGTTCTTGGAGAGAGGTGCAATGATGGCTTGCTTTTAGATTGTTAAGATGCAGCATCACTGTGACAAACTAAAGATGTGAAGTTGTTCTGTCTCGCCTTCATTTTCACTGATGGGTTCAGAGCTGATCCTCGGCTCTGACTCAGCCAAATGCAGAAGCTGGAAGTCTTCAACCAGCTCGTGGTCTACTCCCTATCCCATGATGCACTGGTGCTTCCCTCAGACCTTGCTTGCAGCTGTAACAGATCAGGAGTTCTTCGACAGCTCTGACCAGTATAAGTTTTATATTTTATAAAAAAAATTGATAGTTTAGCTTAGTAGTTAGTTTCTAGTAGTTGGATAGTTTTTCTTCCTCACATTACTTACTTACTTAGCATTAAAACTTAGTATATGTGTTTTTTGCTAGTTGTTAGTGGCTGTTTTTTTCTAGGCCATTTTTTTACAACTCATTTAAGTTAGAGGGTTGTTTAAATAGTGAATTCTCCCTACCCTAGAGTGTGTTAAGTTTAAGCCCGGGTTTTTAGGCAGTAGCTTGTTTCATACTGTGTGTGTTGTAGTTATAATATTGTAGAAGTTAGGGCCTTGTTTTTTTATTAGGACTATCTTATATATATATATATATATATATATATATATATATATATATATATATATATATATATATATATATATATATATATATATATATATACATATATATTACTGTGTATTTCCTTTATTGTTAGGCATATAGTGTATTTTTGCCTTTGTTTAACAGTTGCATTGTGGTCTAGTTACAGTTAGTAATTGATGTTTTACGCCATGTCTCAGCAAGAGAAAGCTAAATCTGTATTCAAAAAGTGTCCTAAATGTGGACAAAAAAATGTCAATAACAAATGGTCACATAGAATGTGTTCACTGTTTAGGTGAGGTCCACCTACAGGAGAACTGTGCCATCTGTCATTCCTTTAGCTCTCGTGTTCTTCACAAACGTAGGAGCAAGCTAATAGCTAGGGGATTATTGAAGTCCTCTTTCCAGGAATCTTTAGATAGGACAAACCAGACAAGCCTTTAAAATCCTGCAAGATTTGTCTTCCAAATTGTCTTCTGGGTCAGAGCCGAAAAAGGATTCATCGACCTCTAAACCGAGTCAGACTGCCACCTCGGCTCCATTGCCTTTGGAGCCGGAGGTTGTTATTGTTGTTTATAGGAGCTGGTCCCCGATATTGGAAATGGTATCTCCTACTTTAAAGTCTCCAATCCTTCAATCAGTGGCTTCTTCCTGGTCCTCAAGATTATTTGATAAGGGTGTGGATCGAGTGGCAGACACCGGCACTAGCAACAATTTTGTTGGGGCTGACCCTTGAGGCTTCGGAACTGACTAAGACCCAGCCCATGACTACTGTTCCTCCTCCGATTCGATCTGAGGTTTCTGAGCCAGAGTGTTTGGAGCTGATGATTGTGGAACCGTCGAATCCAACACTCCTCCCGGGCCTGTCAGTTCCGACTACTCTGACTTATTCGGTGCCGAACTTAGAGTCTAGGAGCCGACACTCGCTGGACAGATCTGGAGATGATAGTCGTACCGATCTGTCGGTTCTGACTTTGCCTCTTGGGGCCTCGGCTTGGGTGAATTCGGTACCTACCACGGGCTCGAAGCCCACTGCTTTGTTGCCGTGGAGACTGCCTGTTTCTATGGATCCAGAGGTCTCTTCGGATCGGAGCCAGGGAGCCTTCAATGTCATGAGGAGAGTATTGTCTCCTTGGGCAACCACATCATTGGTACCAGCAACCTCCTCCCGTAAAGCGTTCTTGTCTGCCTCTGCTTCACTGATCCCTCAAAAGCGTAGAGACCCAGAGCCTCAGGTCACCCCATTGGGTGAGTCCTGCTCTTCTAGGACCTCCCTAGAAGCTCCTATTGAGGAGGTTCCCAGGAAGAGGCTTTGCAAGAGGAAGCATCTGGACTCCTCACAGGAATCCATTACATTGGATACTGACTTAGATGAGTGAGAAGGGTCCCCACGGTCCCCCTCTGAAGATATCTCCTTCGGTGATATCTTGGAAATAGTGAAACAGAGGGGTGGCTGGAAGCCCATTAACCCTACTGATGATGAGTCAGTACTCCTGATGGCTTTCAGGTATCAGCCCTCCACCTCTTGGGTGACTCCGCCTTTTGATGAACTGATAGATCTTGTTTCTCGAAAGGCTTGGGAGTCCCCGGATACCATAGAACCTGTCCCTTGGAGGCCTAAGAAATTCATAACATCACCCCATGACAAGACTTTCCTTACCAAAGGAGTACCCGTTGATGTTATGGTGGTGGTGGCAGCTACCAAAAAGGAGTTGTCAGAAACCTCTACATCTGTTTATCCTCCTAGTAGGGATTCTAGGATCATGGGCAGATACAGAAAGCGCATGTTTAGTTCAGCGGCCTTTGCTCTTCGATCCCTGAACTGTCTTACACATTTTACTAGACTACACAGAGATCTCCTTATGGAGTTGGGAGATACTCTACATGATGCAGTAGCTGCGGGAGTCTCAGATAAGGTAACCTCCCAGCTTGCTACCCTAAATTCTCTTACAAACTCTTCCATGCGTCTGATTTCATACGCAGCTGATGGAATGAGCATGCACCGGTTACAGGAATTGCTCTTAGGAGACACTCCTGGATGCGCTTATGTTCCTTTGCAGAGCCCTATAAGTCATCCTTTGTTAACACCCCCTTTGATGGTTCATCCCTCTTTGGAAAGAAAGTGAAGGAAATACTTACCAGATGTGAGCAAGATGGAAAGACTCTGTCTGCTGTAGGAGTCCATTTTTCCACCCCTACCAGACCTTATTCTAAAGGTGAGAAAAGTGGGAAGATGTGGTTCTGTAAATCCCAAGGAGCTTTCTTTGACACACGTGGTGAAACCCCCTCTAGAGGCAGAGGAGGGGGTAATAATGGAAGACCCCGTCCCTGCGGCAGAGGAGGCCCGCAGAATCAGGGCGACAGTGATCAGTCCTTTGGAAAGCCCTATCAGCACTCCTGAAAGGATTCCCATCTGTCCACATCTGGAGGCAGTCAGGGATGCTTATCTTTGTACCCAGACACCTGGCTAAAATAATAAAAGACCTTTGGGTACAAAGCATCATATCGAGAGGATGTTCAATTCCTTTTGACACCCCTCCACCCCTTGTGAGAAAAATCCCGGACGTTCCACCCTGTCACAGGGAACAAGCAATCATAGAAATTGCAAGGAACTTACTCAAGGTTCTTTTTAGTTCCAAAGAAAACAGGGGACTGGAGACCCATTTTGGATCTGAGGAAATTGAACAAATCTGTCAAGAAAACAAAGTTCCGAATGGTCGCACTACAGTTTATACTTCCCTTTCTAGGGAAAGACAATTGGATGTGCTCAATAGATCTCCAGGTTGCGTACTATGACATAAAAATGGCCAGACCATCCAGGGATTATCTGCGCTTTCGGCTGGGAGCCAGTCATTATCAGTTTCGAGCTCTGCCCTTTGGTCTGATTCCCTGTTACGCCGTTGCAGACGCAGGTTGTAAAATGCGTCTTTGTCGAACGGTAAAGCGTGAAAAGGCAAAATAATGAAGTGGCATTCCAGAGAATTCTTTCCCTGGGAAAGAATTCATGTGGCTGCTTTCACTACTTTGCCTTTTCAGCACTGTAGTGCGATCTCAGAGTTGGTATATTTAAGTAGCCCCCAGAGTATTCACCAAATGCATGGCTGTAGGCATGGCTCACCTGAGATGCTTAGGATTCCAGGTGTTTCTATATCTAGACGACTGGCTCCTCACCACTGCCACCAAGCATCGACTCATACAAGCAAGGGATACAACCTTAAATCTTTGCAGTCAGTTGGGCATTACCATAAACTCAGAGAAATCTGCCTTATCACCATCCAAATGTACTGTTTTTATAGGAGCATATCTCGACACCGTCTCTATGACCATAAAGCTTCCAACAGAAAGAGATTGGCCCCTTCGCCAAGTCCTGAACTTCATCTCAAAATAAAAAGCCCCAGCTTCCACAGTGCACAAAATATTAGGCACAATGGCGGCAGCAATCATTGCCATTCCTTTCGGTTGAATGTATGTGCGTATATTGCAATGGCTCCTGTTCACACAATGTTCCTTTCAAGAACTTCCAATGTCACACCCGATTACAATAACGAATGCATGCAAGACGGATCTTCACTGGTGCCTGACTTCTCCTCAAGTAACAATAGGATGCCCTGTTGTTCTACCCACTTCTATTGCCACTGTGACCACGGACGCCTCCATGATAGGGTGAGGGGGGGGGCATTTTCAGGGAAGGACAGCCCAAGGCACATGGGAGAAACATGAGGCTCGCATACCAGTGTCATAGAGATGAGAGTGGTACTACTACTGCAACGCTAGTAGTACCACTCTCATAGAGATGAGAGTGGTACTACTAGCGTTGCAGTCCTTTCAACACTTTCTTCCTCTAGGGACTATTGCAGTACAGATGGACAACATGTCGGTTGTCTGGTACATAAACAAGGAGGAACCACTTCCTACCCCCTATGCCGAAAGGCCCTGAGATTATAGCAGTAGCCAACATCCACCCAGCACTTTCTGATAGCTACACACATTCTGGGGAGATCCAGTGTGATAGCAGACAAATTGAGCAGAGCAATTTTATTGCCTCATGAGTGGTCCCTGAAAGAAGAAGTAGCGGAAAGGATATTCTGCAGATGGGGCCATCCTTGCTGTGACTTCTTTGCAACTCCCACCAACACCAAATGCAGCAACTACTTTGGCCTAATCCCCACTCTAGTGGATATCCCAAGGGATGTGCTCATACACAATTTGCCCCCGGGTCTCCCCTTATATGTCATGTATTTACAGTTTTTATAAATAAGCCTGTTGGCTTTTAAAATGTTATTGGTAATTTGTACCATTTCGACAACTGTAACAGTGAGTGTATAGCTTTTTGTGCGAGGTTTGGTTTGGCAACCTCGCATAATAGTTGGATGTTATCTTGACATCACTTCCTGCATTTAATTTTTAAATATTTGTAACTGCTTTGATCTTGTGCTTTTACTCTGAAGAAGCTGCGACAGAGGTTGTGGCGAAAACGCTTATGCATTGATTAAATCGCGTTTAGACAACTACTTCTGTTGTGTACGTTTGCTTTACTGCTTTGGCAAGGTACCCGTGGATTGCTATCTGTTTTTGTTTTTTTACGTTTTCTTCATTCAGTTCATCTTCTCATAAATCATCTACCAATAAGTTATACCTTAGTAAATAGAGAAGATTTTCTGTATGGGTTTCCCAAAACAATGTTGACCCATATTTGGCTTCAGCTGCATCTATTCTAGAGTTTCTGACCAAGCTTTTTAATAAAAGGGCAGCTGCAGCAACCATTAGGGTTCAATTGGCAGCAATTTCTAATTTTAATATTGGCGGTCAGGGGGCTTCTATCATATTCCATAGACTTTCTAAAGCCTTTCTTAAAGGTACTATCCATTTCAGACCACCTGTTAGATCCCCAGCTGCACCATGGAACCTAAATTTTGTTCTTTCTCAAATTATCTTAGCCCCTTTTGGACCAGCCTCAACTTGCGACCTAAAATACTTAACACGAAAGACCATTTTTCTAGTAGCTATTACTGCTCGAATGGTTTCAGAATTCCATGCATTGTCCATTAAATCCCCATACTTGATTTTTCACAATGACAGAGTCTCACCAAGGACAAATCCATCATTTTTACCTAAGGTTTGTTCAGAGACAAACCTCAACCAAACTGTAGAATTACCATTTTTTTCCCAAAATATACTAATAAGATGGAACATATGCTGCACAAACTTGACATCCATAGGCAACTTCGATTCTGTTTAGACAGGACTAAGGACATTAGAAATTCAGAACAGCTCTTTGTTTCCTTTTCAGATTCAAAGAAGGGTGCTCTTGTGGTAAAAACAACGTTGTCAAAATGGTTATCAGATTGCATTTTCTTTACATATAGCTCTGTGCACATGCCACTGAATCATAAAGTAAAGGCCCACTCAACTAGTGCTGTTTCCACATCTTCAGCCTTTCTGGCTAAGCTAACCATAGATTCCATTTGTGCAGCAGCCACATGGTCTACACCTCATACCTTTATCACACATTATAAATTGGATAGGGCCTCCAAGGACAGGGCCTCCTTTGGTTCCACAGTTCTGAGGAACATATTTCCGTGAGCCACCCAAGAATGATGTTGCTTGGGACGCTAACCCATCAATGAGAATGAAGGTGAGATAGAACAACTTTACATAAAGAAGTTATGTATTCAGCATAACATTTTATGTGAGTTGTTCATCTCGCCTTCATTCTTAAGTCCCACCCACCAATCCCCCTACCAAGAATTTCTTGAGGACCGGGAAGTTGAGAAAAATCTTGGTGATATTTAGTTCTTATCTACTGTATTCTTGTGTCTTCTTACCGGAGTATTTACCTACCAGTATAGTTGGCTGCAAACAAGATTTGAGGGAAGCACCAGTGCATCATGGGATAGGGAGTAGACCACGAGCTGGTTGAAGACTTCGAGCTTTTGCATTTGGCCGAGTCAGAGCCGAGGATCAGCTCCAAACCCATCAGTGAGAATGAAGGTGAGATGAACAACTCACGTGGAACGTTATGGTGAGTACATAACTTCTTTGTATGTGTTGTGAAATTGGTAATGAGACTGAAACAGTTTGGGATACATAGAATCTGAACTGCACTGGTAAAGGCTTCTTATGGGCAGGCAAATTGTGAACTCAGCTCTTAGTTGATATTTTGAAGTGGAATTGTGGTGTTCCTGACGAGTGTAGAGAGCTACTGGGGATAGGACTCTGTAGTCACCGTAGAATGAGATGTGAAGGAGGAATGTATGTGCATGCAAAAGTACTGTGTAGGTAGTAAAGAAGCTAACGCCAGTGACTTAGAAACTAAACTGTTATTTGTAAGAAAGGAAATGATAATGCTTTTTGTAGCTTTTCATGCTAAGGCAAATTATTTACTGATGTGTCTGTTGTGTTTTAGTTACTCTTGGAGACTGCCTACTTCTTTCTGTGTTTTCCTTTCATTGCATAGCAGTTTCTGTGCTTTTTAGGCAAGTGTTTCAGAATCAGTTCACTATCAGAGGTTCTTTGGTAATTGCAGGTTGAAAATTTGCTTCAAAGACATATATGCAGAATGTCTGTCATTTCAGTATTTTGCTGATTGTCACATTAACATTACTGTTGTATAGGTACCTAGATGACTCTTTAACTACAACTTTAATAATGCAGAAGATGTACAGCAAACACAGTATTTTATGAAATCTAGGGTGCAGAAAACTGCTAATGTTGTGACTAGATGCTGAGTATGTGTTTTGTAATAAAAAACAGAAAATTAAAAAATGTGGATTCCAGGTTTAAAGTTCAGTTTTGACAGAATGCTTTTACCTGTTTATACATTTAATTGATTTAATGCTTGCATGGCCATCTAATTTGATGTTATAAAATCTGAACTGCATTGCATTTTACACATTTGAATGATTATTACTGGCAGTATGCTAATATGATATATAAGGCAATTAAGCACCGGAATCAAATTGCCTACACACACAGTGTGTGTGTGTGTGTGTGTGTGTGTGTGTGTGTGTGTGTGTGTGTGTGTGTGTGTGTGTGTGTGTTTATTTATGTAGCTGTATAGCTTGATACAGTTCTGAAGTTCTGTTTCATTTACAGATGTAAATGCCATACAACCTGCTCAAGAAGAAAAGCCAAAAGATGTAGAAAAAGAACCAAAAGCTCTTGATGAAGAAATACCGGTAATTAACATATTTTGTAACACTTTATATAAGCTGCAGGCACAGTGGTCATTTTAAACTGCTTAGATGCCTAATTCAGGTTAGGTATTGCTAATGTGTTTATGCCAGACCAATGATCTGGAGATTTCTTTGGTGCGGCTGGATATTATTTTTCTTTTTTTTTTTTAACTTGGCAACTAGTCCTTTCTGTTACAGTCTACAAAAACAAATGATGACATTAACGAAATATATGGCAGTTTAACAAAAGTAATTCTGTGGCAATATAGCATGGTAAATTGTGAACGTTTTCAAATATTGCAGTTTAACAAAAATAATTCTGTGGCAATATAGCATGGTAAATTGTGAAAGTTTTTGTATATCTTCCAAACTGTGGAAAGATCTGATATTGTCTTTTTCATTCTTCCTCAATGTATGGGTTCAGATCAGACCCTTGGATCTGACTTGGCCGCATATTTCAAACTTTGGTTCCAGCTGTTGAGCTCCTCCCTGTACCCATAATGCTCCATCCCCATTGCTTCAAATCTCATTTGCCACCATCTCGAACAGATGCAGGTTACTCTCTCAAACATTATTAGAAATATTTTGTGAGTCATTTAATTTTTGGATGTAGTATGACTTTATTTTAGCTTGAATTATCTTGCAGGACTTTTCCGCCGTTCATCTTCCTACTGTTCTTGCCAAGTACTAAATCTTTATTACCGTTGTTGGTATATCTGTTGCTTATCCTTTTCTCACCAGGGTATTTCTTTAGATTACCATCACTGGTAATTAAAACCCTTTTTTCCTCATCCTTTCATTTAAAAAAAAACTTTTCTTGTAGTTTATTGTTGTTTTACCTTTTTGAATATCCAACATGTCAGATAAACCAAGAGGTTTTAAAAAAATGCACTTCTTTTGTACATAAAAATCACACATTCAGATGCCTGCAAGAAGTGCGGTGTGTTTTTTCTTGGAGCCTGGCACTTGGAAACCGCTTGTAAGATCTGCTCCACCTTTAACCCAAGAGCCCTGGCAGATGGATGTAACAAACGTATTCTAAGGGGACTTCTCCCTGCTACATCTTCTTCAGGGGCTTAACCCCCCCCCAAAAAAAACTAGGAAATCTGTTCCTCTAGAGCACAGGAAACGGTCACCTGCAAAGTCCCCCAGGTCTTCATTGGAGCCACCATTAAAAAGCAGAAAACCTTCATATCTGACACCATCAAATCCAAAGACTCAACATTTGGATTTGTAGCCATTGGATCCTAAGGCTTTGGCTCCTACAGTTATAACAATAAGTCCTGCAGTACCATCCATGGATCCCAGGTCCTCAGATCCAAAGCCACGTACTTCTTGCAAGAGTTTTATTTCAGAATTTGCTATAAAGTCAATTTTGCCCACCCTGCCTTCCCAATTGCTTCAGACTCCAAAGAAGCATTCAAAGCCCCCATCCACTACTTCCTCTAAGTCCTCCAGAAGCTTATCAGAAGCGGATGTGGATAGGATGATGCACAAATTTCTCAGAGCCCAGATCCAGATGGGGGTCTTACCAGCTGTGTCCCCTGTCGGATACGTGAGTATGCCTACCACATCTAAAACCATCTTATCTCCTTCTCCAATCAGTCCAGTGGTTTCAGAGTCCCAGGATCCAAAATCCCTGAGAAGTCCAGTGTCAAATCCAAGGAAAGCTTCTTCCTTCACTCCAAATATATCCTTGGCTAGTTCTGTCGAATACCCTTGGATCAGAATGGGCCTTGGAGCCAAAGTGTCAGTGTCAGATTTGAGGGGATAGGTTTTGCTGTTGGATCTGTCCTTTCCCCTTAGAGCCTTAGCCCTTGACAATTTGGATCAAGTTCCACCCTCGAGGCATGTATCCGAGAGAGGTCGAGACCTACTTTCCATGGGAGTTTCATCTCCGAGAGGGAAGGTCTAAGCTTCTCTGGGTTCATCAGCTTTTGAGGTAGTAGAAAGGGCTTTTTCTTTCCAAAGAGAACTGCCCTGTCATTTTTCAAATCTTACCCCTTTTCTCTCTTTGCTTTCGAGCTCTGAGTCAGTCAGCCCTACTCCACAGGGACTGCTAGTTCCAATATGTGTCCAAAAAGTTTCGGTAGAGGAACTTACCTTGTCTTCTGACACCTCACCTAAATACTCCACAGAGGAGGTGCATCAGAACAGAATGTGCAAAAGGAGACAAATTGACCCCCCTGATGGAGTCTGTCATGGAGGATACTGATTTTAATGAAGGAGGGGTCTCCCATATCACCAGTGGATGATACCTCCATTGGAGATATTTTAGAAATCCTAACACAAAAAGGTGGCTGTTCTTCTGAAAGCCCCTCACCAGAAGAATCAGTATTTTTGGAGGCTTTTGGTTCTGGCTCATCTACATCTTGGGTCAGTCCTCGTGGTGGAAGAACTTACTGAATTGGTTTCCTGCTGGGCTTGGAAGGAACTGGATACCATTGAACCAATTCTCAAAATACCTGACCGATTTTTAGCCTCACCAACAGATAGACCCCACTGGAGAAAAGGAGCCTCAGTTGATGCTGTGGTGGAGGTAGCAGCCACCAATAAAGAACTAGCAGAACAGAGCTTTTCTGTCCATCCACCAAACAAAGAATCTAAAGCATTAGACAGACTTAGAAAGTGAGTATTTGCCTCAGCAACCTTTGTCCTGAGGTCAATAAACTACCTGGCAAACTTTACTAGGCTTCAGAGAGATTTGACCAAAGAGCCTTCAAATACTCTCTCAGAGTCCACATCTGCAGAGGGTTTCAAAAGAACATCATCACAACTGGCCACTGTATTACCCATATCAAATGCTTCAATGAGGTTGATCTCTCACACAGCTGAAGGGACCTCACAAGTAGCTGCTTCTGCCATTACCCTTAGGAGACATGCCTGGATGATGTGGCTATGCAACTTTGTGGAGTCCATAATTTGTCCTTTATGAATGTCCCATTCAATGACACTTTCTTGTTTGAGCCATGAGAAAAATAGATGTTTACCCATAGTGAACAAGATGGAAAGACTCTGTCTGCCATGAGAATCAAGTTTTCTAGCCCTCAGTGAACCTTTTCCAGGAATCAGAGAGGTGGAAAGAAAATGTGGTTCTGAAAATCTCAGGGAACTTTCCAAGATCCACATGGTGATAATTCCTCCAGAGGCAGAGGAGGAAATTCTAATGGAATATGTCGCCCTAGAAGCAGAGGAAGTCCGCAAATTCAGGGCTTCAGGAATTCTTTTCCAAACAGGCCCTTTCAGTGCTCCTGAAGTGCTACCTGACTGTTCAACTCTGGAGGCAGTTGGGGGTTGATTGTCCTTGCACCCAGATGCCTGAGAAAGTATAACACAAGATTCATGGGTGCTAAGCATAATATCCAGAGGTTATTGGGTCTATATTACATTATCGAATGCTGGTAATGTCGAACACCACAACATTGACACACAAAGGCCGAACCACAAACACGTCGAACCCCCTAAACCGCAAATTTTCCATCATAGTCGGCCAACACCACCACGCACTACATACTACATACCCAAACATAATAAATAAAACATGTACATACACAAACCAAACCCTACTTCTAACACTACACTAAACCTTACATACATTACTATCTATGCACTTACCTTAACCCGCACCCTAACCCTAAGGTCCATAAATATCGCACACTCACCTTACGGAGCTATACCGCAGATGGGCCAACCATCACACTTCGACATTTCATTTTGTATGTTCGTCGTTACCGTCGTTCACGCATTATGTGTCGGTGTTGTAGTGTTCGACATTGCCAGCATTCGATAATGTAATATAGACCCGAGGTTATTACATACAGTGTCATTTTTCCTTATTCCATTCCGCAAAAGGAAGAAACTTTCCAATCTTCCACGTAGTCAAAGGAAGCCAGCAGTACAAGAAATCCAAAAGCTGCTAAAAAAATGAGTCATCGAAAAGGATTCAGAACTTATTCACGCTTCTTTTTAGTTCCAAAGAAAACAGGGGACTTCAGACCTATTTTGGATCCAAGCAATTTGAATCAGTAAGTGAAGAAAGCAAAGTTGTGAATGGCTGTGATACAGTCCATCCTATCTTTTCTTCACAATGACGATTAGATGTGCTCATTAGATCTTCAGGATGGGTATTATCATATCAAAATAGACAACTGATCCAGACAATATTTATGCTTTCAGCTGGAAGCTAGTCATTACCCATTCAGAGCCCTTTCCTTTGGACTCACCAAAGCCTCCAAGGTGTTTACCAAATGCATGGTAGTGGTGGCAGCTCATTTGGGACTCAAAGGATTCCATGTGTTTCCATATCTAGTCAAATGGCTCCTCACCGCCCTCTCCAAACATCTTCTGTGTGTCAGGGTCGGTTTGCTCCAGATTTGCAAATCATTTGGTATAACAATAAATTATGCTATGTCAAACCTGTCACCAGTCCAGAGCCTGGAGTTCATTGGTTCATTTCTAGATGTCACAACACAAGTAGCAACTCTACCTTCTCATCTTATTGCCACTATCAGAAGATAGATTCATCTTCTCCTTTCCTGTCCATCTCCTTCGGCAAGGTCAGTACTTCAAGCACTAATTTCCATGGCAGCAGCCATAGTATTACTTCCTTCAGCACATTTCTTTATTCATGTTTTCAAGTGGACTGTAGCTGTACAGTGGTCCATTCTGCATCAACCCTTATCGTTTCCAATCAAGCTTACTCCAATTTACATACACTGGTGGATCTAATCCAGTGATCTTCATCTAGGCAGACCTTTTGTTCTGCCAACCCCAATGACCCCAATGACCACAAATGCTTCTCAACTAGGGTTGTAGACATTTCTTGGGAAGAACAGTCCAAGGCATTTGGTTCCCCCCAAGAGACCAATTTTCATGCCAGTGTTCTAGAGATGAGAGCAGTCCTATTTGCTTTGCAGGATTTTCAAGATGCTCTCCCCTTAGGGACTATAGCTATTCAAAACAACAACATGTCTGTAGTCTGGTACATCAATAAACATGGAGGAACTCAATCTTACTCCTTTGCAGAGAGGCCATAAGAGTGTGGGAATGGGCAATCTCATCAGACTGCTTTCTTATTGTGATGCATATTCCGGAGAAAACCAACTTACTAGTGGACAGACTAAGCAGGTCCATTTTGATGCCTCACAAGTGATTTCTCTATCAGTCTGTAACGGAGATGGCCTTCCGTCTTGGGGCCAACCTTGCTGCAACCTGTTTGCCAGTTTCCACAACAACAAGTTCAGCAGGTACTTTGCTCTTATCCCCCTCAGGGGAGTCACCAAGAGATGCTGTAGTCCACACTTGGCCCTCAGGTATCCTTTATGCTTACCCTCTTCTTCCCTTGATTCCCAAATTTTTACAGAAACCAAGTCAGCTGAAGAGCTCAGTAATCCTTACCCCCCCTTTCTGGTGTCAACAAGTATGGTTCCCCTTCATGTGGTCTCACCTTCGTTATCCTCCATTCATACTGAAGCCAACTCTGGATCTCCTTTCTTATCCCTCAGGGATTCAACATCCCAGTATACAGTCCCTCAAACTAACCACATGGTTTCTCCACTTCCGGTAATAATTAGACAGCCCAGACTGTCTTCCTCTGTACGTGACATTATTTTGGCTTCTTAAAAAGAATCTACTGAAAAGGATACAAAAGGAAAAGATTCTCCCCTTGGACTTTGAATAAGGGAACTGACCCTTTCTCTGCCCCAGTCTTTGCCATTCTCCAGTTTTTGACAACTCGTTTTGAAGAAGGAGCTAGTTTCTCTACAATTAAACTTCAACTGGCAGCAGTTTCTAATTTTTCACTTGCAGAACAGACATTTTTTCCTGGTTTCATCTAAATTATACAAAGCTTTCCTGAAAGGTATTTTTCTTGTCAGGCCTCCAGTAAAGGATCCCTCACCACCTTAGAATCTGACAGTTGTGTTACAAGGTCTAATGTAGAAACATTTTGAACCTTCAACAAAATCCAGTTTGAAATTCCTGTCATGGAAAACAGTTTTCTTAGTAGCCATTACTTCTGCAAAGAGAATATTTGAACTCCATGCTCTTTTTTCAAAAACTCCTTGCATCATTTTGCATAAGGATAGGGTTTTCTTATGGACTAACCCATTTCCTTTACCTAAAGTGGCTTCTGAAAATAACATTAACCAATCCATTCAGTTACCAGTTTTCTTTCCAAATTTTTTGAATAAAGGAGAAGACATGCTGCATCTCCTTGATGTGCACAGACAACTACATTTTTATCTTCACAGGAAAAAACAAATTAGAAAATCAGATCAATTCTTTGTTTCTTTTTCACCAAAATAGATAGGTTGTCTGGTCTCTAAAATTACTCCAGCTAAATGGATAACAGACTGTATTTCTTGGATTTATTCTCAGAAGGGCATGACATTATCTATACCTCCCAAGGCTCATTCAACCAGATCCATGGCTACCTCATCTGCTTTTTGGTCAAGAACGTCTATTGACAATGTTTGCACTGCAGCTGCATGGTCCAATGCTCATACCTTTGTTACTCACTACAAATTAGATATTGTTTCTAGAAACAGAGCCACCTTTGGTTCGGCGGTACTGCAGAATAACCTTTCATTAAGGCCACCTAAGATCAGTGTAACAGGGGATTATATCCCACATGTTGAGGAAGAATGAAAAGGGCAATATCAGATTTAAAAGTTATGTATTTACCTTTACTAGGCACCTGTGTTGTCCATTTTCATTCTTCCTCAAATTCCCTCCCATCCATCTCCCACCCTTTCTTCTGGAGAGACTTTTGGACTGTATTGGGAACCTACAGTTCCGGGTTTGAGCCCTGCCTTTTCTATCAAGTTATGCCTGCATCCATGTAACTATAGGGATATATGACAACAAACTTGATCTGAATCAATGGGGATGATATAGGTCATTATGGGTAGAGGGTGGAGCTTGAGAACTGGATCTGAAGTCTTATATATGTGGTCAAATTGGATCCAAGGGTCAGATCCAAACCCATACTTTGAGGAAGAATGAAAATGGACAACACAGATGCCTAGTTATGGTAAGTACATAACTTTTAATTAACACTGTTTGATCATGAGGATGTAAAATAAATGAACAGGCTAAAGGCCCGTCATGAACTGTTCATCACCTTGTCATCATATAGTGCTCTTAAACAGTGTTATTATACTGAAAAGATGTACCTTTTTAAAATAATTCCATTGTATAATGTGAACTCCATATGTTCATCATATTGATCACTGCTGTAGTAGTCTTAGCTATATAGGTTATATCCTGTTAAGGATATAATAGATGGCCAGCTTCCAAAGCATAGGGGCACCTTCCAAACACCCAAACTGTCAGTCACTTTGATATGAGCTGACTGAAATGGCAGGTTTGGGCACCAAGCCCTGCAGAGCTTTCCTGCCATCAAAGAGAGCACTCCTCTGCGGGCTTTCCAAGATTGGTAGTCAGCTTGTGCTGCTCCCTCTTGGCACCTTGAGGGGGTTGGAAGGGTGGCCTAATGGTTAAGGTGTTTGCCTTACAAACGCAAGGTGCATGGTTTGAGTCTCACAAGGGATAATTGGCTAGGCTTAAAATGGCTCACAAGGGCAGTTAGCTTAGTACTAACCTATGAACTACTCATGTACCTATGAACTTTGTGGGCAAATAAGTTTCCTTTGGGGAAAAACCTCCCACATTAAAAAAAACTGTTAGTTTTATAGTCCTTTCCTCTTTAGGGCAATTATTTTTGGGTCTATATTACATGCTCGAAGTTTTAAAACTTCGATGTTCATATGATTGACACCATATGAGCGAAGTTTTAAAACATCGAACATATAATAAAAATAAACAAAAACAAAAAAAAAAGTAGCTGAATGCTCTGAGCAGGGTGGCCCCCACAACCCCGCTACTTAAATATACCAACTCTGAGATCACAGTACAGTGAAGTAAAGGGAAATATTCCATACGGCGATCTCTGTTGAAACCTTTGAGCTTTCAAATGTTCGCTCATATGGTGTTGACCATATGAGACTCGAACTTTTGAAAGTCCGAGCTTCTGATATAGACCCATTATTTTTAAAGTAGGTGTTTGTGTTTTAATGGACTGTCATAAGACTTAACTGTATTTTTAAATAGGAGCACACTTTTTCCTTTCAAGTTCAAAAGTTGTTTAAAGTAACTGAAAATGAATTTTTTTTTTCTGTGGAGAAATTGTGTTCATTTTACTTTTGAGACTGACAAAGTGTTTTAAAGTGTTTTTTTTTAATTTTGTTTTTACGTGAAAAAATTACTTTTAAAAGCTTGAAAATATTCCCTGCTCTTGCTGCTTGCTTTCCCTAGGAAAGAGGTACCATTTTTAGTTTGACCATGGAACAAACTACTGGACACATGGTCAGTTCCTCTTCCAACCACAAAAAGGAAAAAAAAAAAAACATTTCCTCCTTGCCAGGTTGGAAAAAGTTTTTATTCATGGATGCTTTAGTGCTGCCTAGAGACCAGTTCTAGATCTTTCTTTCTTAATCCTGTTCGTGTTAGTGCCTAAGTTCAAAATGCTGTCTCTTCATAACCTGTTACATCTTCTTCTTCAATTAAGTTTCTTGGTAAAACTAGATTTAAAAGATGTTTATCATCACATCCATATTCATCCATACTTCAGGAGTTTGTTAAGATTTTGTGAGTCTGGATCATACTGTCAGTTCTGTGCTTAACCTTTCAGACTATCCACTGCACCGAGAGTGTTCACAAAGCATCTAAGGTCCACTTCTAGCTCATTGGAGGCTACAGAGCATCCACATTTTTCCATATAAGATGACTTGCTTATCTTTGAAGAGTCTTTTTCAAAGAGTCAGGGATTTGTCAATTAGATGACAAATCTCTTACACATGCTGGGATTCCAAGAGAACATTCAAAAGCCATTTTTTTTACTCCTTCACACAGGATTGTGTTTGTGGGGTGTAAGCTAGGCATCTCAGTTCAAAGAGCTTTTCTACCACAAAAAAAAAAAAAGATCTATATTGAGATCTATTTATAATGTTTTCCACTCAGACTTCGGTCACTGCAAGGGAATACGTTAGGATTTGGGCTTGATGGCATTTGTGATTCCTAGCAAGGCTCAGCATGAGAAAGGTACAGTGGTATTTGAAATCTCTAGGTGCCAGCACCGGTGTTCTTTTTTTTAACAGAAAACATCATTATTGAGTTATCACTTATGACATAGGCAATTATACATTTGTATAAATGAAAACAAGCCATATTGACATATTTTCAGTTGCAAACATTGCACATCACATATAACCTTTCATACAATTATTGTCAATCGAACATTATATAGCTCATTGAATTCCTGCCTTCCCTAAAACCTCATTCCTCATGCAAAACATTATGCATGTATTGTTCCCACAATTCCCATTTTTTTTCCTATATAATTTGCTCTTTTCCTTTTCTAAAGTTCCCACTTCCAGATCTTTTATCTCTGGTTACTATAGTCACTACTTTCAGTACTGTTGGTTTAGACTTTGATTTCCATTTCTAGTAATTGCTTTTTTTGGCAGCCACCAGAATTAAACTCAGTAGGGCCTTATTATGTCTAGGCAATTTAGATCCTGTACCACAGCTCAGAAAAGAATAATTTCCTTAGTTATGCCAGTTTGTTCACCCAGTATTTCTGACAGAGTAATCTGCAGGGAATGTTTAAAGTCTGCCAACTCATTAGGCTCCCAAAACACATTCTCAATTACCTCTTCTCCATCACACCTCCAACATTTGCAAAACTCCTGAGGAAAAATTCTTTGGAATTTGCGTAGGATATAAAAATACCTATGCAAACACTTCCAAGAAAAATTCTAAATCTTCCAGACTTTATTGCATATTTGGGAACATACATATATCTCCCATGTTTCTGAGCGAATTGTTTATCCAGTCTGTCTTCCCAATCCTTTCTAACCTCCTCTGATTGATTCTTGTAGTTATTGTGCAACATTTTATATGCCATATAAGTTATCCATTTTTAACGGCAGCTTCTGTTCTAGATTCAACTAAAAACTGTACCAGTGCTGGTCTTTCACTTAGGATCCCCTATTCATTTCTCTTTGCCTGTACTCTGATATCAATCCTTGATAGGGAAAGCAGTCTCTAACCTGCAGTCCGAATGTATTCTTGGCCTCTTCCTATTGTATTACCTTTTACTCTAATTATTTGCTCCCATTATCTTGGTTCCTTTTCTAGCTTTCTCCAGTAAATTCTAGACCTCTCCTGCCTATTCTCTGTACCTATAATTCCAGTCATCCTTATTGGCGGAATCTCATTTCTCCACAATTGTGTTGTTTTAGTTCTTAGAATACTTCTGCTACTTTATGAATATAATATTCTATATGACTGTTTTATTCTCATTAAGGATCTACAAAATCCCAGTTTCTCCTTATTTATTGAGCTTCCTGCCTGTTTCATTGTCTTCCTTTTCCACTTTGAATTATAGCTTTCTGCTTGTGCTATGTATAGGAACCTTAACTATGTAGCTCTGAAATATCCCTTCAAATCAGGTAGTCCCAAACCACTTTATTCTATTGAAGGATTAACTTATCCCACTTGACTCACTCTTGACCTCTTCCCCTCCCAGATAAAATCATTCAACTCTTTATTAATTGCTATCCACAACTTCTCCTGTGGTTGATAAAAATATGCCTGACCTGTGTATAAAACTAAAGGGACTAAAAACATTTTCACTGCTTGTATCTTGCTATTAATGTCCATAAAACAGACCTTCCAGTTTCTCAGTTTTT
Source organism: Protopterus annectens (assembly GCF_019279795.1). Lineage (NCBI taxonomy): Eukaryota > Metazoa > Chordata > Ceratodontiformes > Protopteridae > Protopterus > Protopterus annectens. The sequence goes on from NC_056738.1 coordinate 321,794,516, forward strand.
GTTCTATCTTTTGTTGTTTAGTTTCTTCCCACATATCCATAACTGCCATAACAGAATCCTTTTTAACCCATACTTTTAAGTATGTCATTGTATCATGTTCCCATAAGTATGGGTATCGTTGAACCAATTTGTATGTGGGAACATAAATTACAGCTTATGCCTTTGTTTTATCTTCATTAATTTTGTATCCCGAGAAGAGCATCAGCATTCTTTGCCTTCTGGTGGGGTTTGACAGAAGAAAAATCACTTGATGGAGACAGCAAATTTCACTAAAGCCAGGTCTGCCCCTTCTCCCTCCCTGCTGCAAAGCAGTCAAGTCACCATAGACACCTCAGAATTTGCTTGGGGAACATTTTCAGAAGGAATAAATGTGTAAGGTATGTGGGACACCAAGGACAGGCACAAGCACATAAATATAAAATAAATTCTTGCCCTGATCAAGGCACTCAATTCTCTTAGTCATCTTTGGTCCCCTGGACCTCTTAAAATTGTTGCAGACAATACCACAGTTATGAGATATATCAACAAACAAGGGGGAACCATGTCACACCCCTTTTGAAGACTAGCCATGTTAGCTTGAGGTATAACTTCACTGCACAGTCTCACTTTGCAGACATCTTACATTCAGTCAGAGCAAAATTGTGTATCAGACAAGCTGAGCAGGACAAGGGCAGACCCTCTTGAAAGAAAACGAGATCAGGAGGTCTTCTATGAATTGATCCATCTGTGGGAAGTTTCTCATGTAGACCTATTTGATTCCTGTCTGAACAATCAGGTAGCAAAATTCTGCTCCATGAATCTACAAGAAGCAAAAGCCTTTTCCTTTCCTTGGACACAAATGTTCTTGTATTCTTTTCCAGCCTTTTCAGTGATATCCAGGGTACTTCTTAAGATTCAGAAGGAAGCCTCCAAGTCATTTTGGTGACTCCCTTCTGTCTTAGGAAACAGTGGTTTTCCCTTCTTTTGGAAAAGGCCGGGGGCAATCACCACAAGCCTCCTCATAGAATGGGTCTACTCACACAAGATCAGGGGTGTTTGATACACCCCAACCCTAATCAGCTTCAGCTGGCTGCCTGGATGATAGGGACTTAACTCCATTTAGGCACCAGTTTACTGAAGCTGTGCATGAGGTACCAATGGAGGCAAGAAAGAATGCTACTGGAAAATAAAATATTAGCAAACTTTTTCTAGTTTGTGCCAACAACATAACCAGCACCCATTCAGGGCTAGTTGTTCTCTAGTTTTATGGTGTTTGTCCCACAGCCTGTCTTACTCCTCCATCAAGGTTCATTTGTCAGCCATTTCAGCATGCCTGCTCATGGATCCTTCTCTTTCAATGCATTCTCATGTCAGAATGTTTTTAATTGCATAAGAGGCCTCCAACAAAACCATTGACCCCTCCTTGGGATCTTAATTTTGTGTTAGAGCAGTTAACATTTACTCCATTTGAACCAGTTAATCTGGCTGACTTGAGGTTCTTAACACAGTAAACTGTTTTACTGATTGCTGTGTCCTCTGTAAGAAGAGTGTCAAAATTGCAAGCTCTTATCGTTAGTCAACCCTATCTGTTTTTCCACAAAGATAGGGTTTCTTTCAGAAATAATCATTCTTTTATGCGTAAAGCAGTGTGTGTATCTGAGTTTACATAAGCCAATTTATCCATCTCCCTGCTTTGTTTCCTGAACCTAAAAACTATGGAGAAAGGATACTCCATACCTTGGATGTCCACAGAGAATTATGATACTATCTTGACAGAACTAAATCTTTCAGATCTTTGGATCAGTTGCTAATTTTTTGTGAAGATAAGAAGGGACAACATGTGTCAAAACAAACTATTTCCAAATGGTTGTCTCTGGCTGCACTTACCACAGCAAAATACCAGGAAGGGTCAAGACCCATGCTGAAAGGGGCTTTTCTTCATCTGTGTCTTTTTGGAAAGGATTGAATTCTAGCAGTATTTGTGAAGAAGCAACTTGGTCCTCTCTACATACATTTACAGACATTATAAGCTTGATTCCTTCTCTAGTGTATCTAGTGTAGATCAGGCTTTGCTAAGACCATTCTCCAGGGGCTTCTGAACTGTTCCCCCTTTCACCTCTCAAATGTAGTAATCTAAGGTAATTTACCCATATAGCTAAGGCTGTTGTAGCAATGACTAATATGATAAACATTGTACGGTTCTGTAAGTAAACTTAGCATAACAGTAGATGTCAGAATGAGCACTGTTCCAGTAGCTACTCCCTCCCTCCATCCCCTTTGTTTTTTGATGTGATGCTTATGCCACCCTTATTTTTTCTGTTAGTTGTAATCTCAGGGCTCAGCTTTCCTCTCCATTCCTGTTGATATTAGAGCTCTGAAGGCCCTAGCGCCCAGATCTCTTTTTTTAGTCAGCTCAGCTTGAGCTGACTAATGGTTTGGGCAAATAGAATGTGCCCTGAAGTACTGGAAGCTGACTGGCTGTTATATTTTTTGTAGGATATAACTTATAGCTAAGGCTACTGCAGCAGTGATCAATCATTTACTTTTATGTTAAGGTTACTTTCAAATCTGTGCTTTCCTCCTACCCCCTGATTCCTTTTCTGAAGTCATTGTTGTTACATCACTTTACAAAGTAATCTCTGGTGTCTGGTAGTTCCCCCCAATCCCTGTACTACCGTTGGTATCATTATGGCACTTTAAAATGTATTCTGTGGTGTCAAGTGGTTTCCCGTACCTCTGATCCGTGTACTCCAGTTGTTGCCATTATGGCACTTTAAAGTGTAAGCCTTGGTATCCAGTGGATTCCCCAATCCTTCTGATCTGCATTATAATGTCTGTGCCTTAGGGTACTTTAAGGAGTATTTGTTAGTTTCTAGTGCTGTCCCCCCACCTGCTGGTTTCCATAGTAGTGTTGGTGCCAGTACTGCACTTTAAAGATGAATCCCTTGTGTGTAGTGTATCCTTCCTCCCCCTCCCCCTGTCCCAGTAGTAATGTTGGTGCCTGTAAGCACTTTAAAGATGAATCACTGGTGTGTTGTGTAGCCCCCTCTCCCTGACCCCCTTTTGTTGTTGGTGTCATTAGGGTACTTTAAAAGTAAGCCCTAGTGTCTTATAGTCCCTCCCTCCCACCATGTTCATGTTTGGTGGTTGAACATGGCCAGCTATTTTGACGTGGTATGTTTGACTATGCTGATCTACATGGCCAAGCATTTTCTTGAATCACTCAGCCATATAAATGTCTTCCTGGAAGTGGTTCTGGGGAGAGATCACATGACTAATTAGCATCTCCCCCTGGAATACCTCATTATCATTCAGCATGGTCATAGGGCCAGTTCATTGTAGTGCTGCAGGTCTTTATGTTGGAGGACTGTTCAGCACTGTGTAAGAGTGGTGCTGAATTGTAGAAAGGTACCATGTCATGTACACCTCTGTGTCCACGTTGCAGTCCCTTAGTGAATTCAGCTTAATTTTTTAAATTTTTTATTACAGTTGGAACTTCAGTTCCATCAATATTATTCTAAACATTAATGACAAAGTGGGAATTATACTTTAAAGTCTTCATGCCAATTTAAAAGTCCAAATGCTTCCAGTCTTTTCTTTCATTTTTTTCCCCCCATTTCTTTGAGAAACACATTTCTCATGTCCAAACTGCATCCTGTGGAAATGACATCTTACAGTTTATCCATTTATTTCCTGCATTCACGGTCTTGCTGGCTTTCTTCTTCATCATCTTGACTTCCCCAACAGCAGTCTCTGTTTCAAGTTCAAGTTACTCTTTTTTTTCACCTCAGTACCTGAGCTTTTTTCTGTTGCTCAAGCATTCTTTCTTTGAAACACTGTAAATTTTTTTATTGGCAAGTTCTGTCTGTAGGTTGTGTCATTATCAGAAACAGAATTCTCTTCAACTTGCTGGCTCACATTTTGCCAAATAAACTTATTTCTCCCTTCACCTGCTCTTCATCCAAAAATGTCTCTGCTCCTTCTGAAAAAAAAAATACTCTGAAGATACTTTATTTATAACAACTTGAATCTCATACCTGCCCTTTGATACCCACTGATTGCAAGAATAAACTTGGTTCCCTTTTGCCTGGAGTAAAGTGAGTAATTGTTTTCCATGAATATACTGGTGTCCCCAGTTGATAATCCTTTATCCTTCTACCATAGTTTTGTCAGGAGCAGATCCTTTTGCTAATATGACTTCTTATTTGCTACTGTAGGGTTTGGCTTCTTTCTTATAGCCAAAGTTGGAGCACAGACATGATGTGTGCTTCCTGTTAAGAAATCCTGCCATGGAATACCAGTCCAGTTACTTATTTGTACTTTTACAAACTTGCAAAATTAATATATTCTCTTCTAACCAGTTTCCCTAGTACAGCAGAAAATCTCAGGTTTTCTCTATGTGCTCTCTCTTCTAGCACTACTATTTTTGAAACACTTCTAGATAAGTGTCATATTCAGTCATTATTTCATTCATTTCATCATTACATTTCTGCAGTTTTATCAGCTAATCTGAATAGCTACTTAAAACTTCTTTTATTCTTTTATTCTTTCCAGCCTTTTGTCATTTGACCGTATGTATTTCTCTATTGTCTCACTTATTTTAAACAAGCCATCTCCTGTACTGAGGCTGAAACCTGTTATGCTTTTTGCTAACAAATACAAGGCTTTTCCCCCTAGTTTTTTTTTTCTTCTTCTCCTTTTGTAGTTGATTTCTCTTATTTTCCCCAGATTTCTTCATTGTTGACATCCAGGCAGTATCACGATGAACCACTAATCGAATTTTACCCAAATAAATGGATTTTGCTGGCTGCTTTCCAAAGTTTCTGTTTTCACACAGAGAGAGTTCTAATTGACCTGTCACGGTAGCAGAATTATAGAGGTTATATCTCCAAAATTCCTGAATAAGTCTACTTATGGTAGGCGAACCAAAAGACTACAGTGCAATATTTTGTCATGACTGATTTTATGTACAGTGCCTAGGCTTACACATTTTAATACTTGTAAAAAAATAGTGCATTACAAAATCTTCCAAGCGCAAGATAATTTTAGCAATGACCTTTAATCCATCCATTCAGTTGCCAGTATTTTTTGCATACTATCAAAATGGTGAAGAGCACCACCTGCATTTTTTGGATGTTTACAAAAAGCTGAGACACTATGTAAGTTCAGTAAAAACAGGTAGATGGCAACCACATCTCCAGCACAAGTCTTATTGCTAATATCACAGTTCCTTAGGCTTTGTCACAGATCCCTGACACCTGTGTGTCCTCTTATGGCTGATAAAGCTAATAAGAGATGAGGCCTTGAATTTTAACCATTGCAAAAGAATGATAATTCATTGTGTTTTTAAAGAGTAGCTCCCATATTTTTCTGTCATGCCTATCTAGTTAAAGGAAGGCCATCAGATACCACCCACGCTAAACCCTTGTTGACAGAGCATATGAATAAATAGCCTAAAGACGTTGCTTAACCATGTCAGTGTTATATATAGATTTCCATATAGTCATATATAAAGTTTGTTGGGGCTTCATACAGAGAGCTTAACTGCAGATATTGTCAGCATTATTGATCAGAGAGCTTAACTGCAGATATTGTCACCACTATTGATGTGGATCTGCCACCACTGTTTTCAAAGTGTGAAATGTCTCATTTTTTGCTAATCATCATTCCACCTAATACAGTAAACTTTCAGTTAACTGGCACCCATGGGAACTGGTAGATACCGAATAACTGTAGTTTCTGGTTGCTTGAGAGTTGCTATTAAAAATAAGCGTGAAGAATACTGTACCCTCTACTGTTTGTTTGGTTAGACTTGTTCTCAGGTTGAGGAGAGAGGGAATGTATTCCTGTCTTCCTTTTTACAAGTCTAAAACTGTAAAAACATAAGGTATGTTTCTGCGGGGGTGGGGGGCAGAAAGTGCAATGCTTGAAAATTGTTCTGTATTTCTTCAATGCTTTTTTTCTGATTGCTAGAGTGCAGGTTGCTTGAGTTCCGGTTAACTGAGAGTATACTGTACCAGATGTCTTCCTTGATCCAGTTCTGCCAGACTGTAGACTGCATATTCACATGCCGCTGCAGAAGGTAAAAAATCCTGTTCAGGAATTCCATCCCACCTGCATATTTTGAAGTCTTAGAAAGGAGCTCCCAATATCTTGCTGTTTGATCCCTTGGGTGTAACTCAACTCCTCTGTCATACTGATTATTGTGCATTCTGATTTTGTGTATCAAAATTAGCTGAAGTACACACCAGCCAGGGCAGTATAACCCAACAGTGCTACAGGCTTGAAATAATAATGTGGTGTTGCTGGGCACTCATCGAGTGAAAACAGTGTGTGGTGCATGGCTTCACTGTGGGGTTGGTAGGAATAGGGGTATGTTGGGGGGATCAAGAACACATGCCAGAGTAGAATGGTAGAATGGGACAATCCAAAGGAAATTGTTCCCAGAAGTGCATATTTGTGTGTGTATGTGTGTGTGTGTGTGTGTGTGTGTGTGTGTGTGTGTGTTTTATTACGAGATTACTTTTTTATTAAGAAGTAATGGAAGGGGCAGGAAAAATTATTTATATAGTACATAGGAAATACAACCAGATAAGCAGACAGATGGGTCAGACAGTCACACCAAACAAAATAAATAAGAACAGTACTGACACAACTGGAAGAATCAACAAAGAAGGCAAACATATAGGCAAAGTATGCAACAAAGAAGGGAGACAAGCTGGAAAACAAATTGAGGAATGAGTGCAACAGAAGAATGTAACAGAGTAGAAAGGAAGGATTGCATTGACCATACCTGCAAAATGCAAACATGCCAAGGTAGATGAGGCAAACAGTATGGAATTTGAATATGTGTATATACCCAGTCTAGTGGACAAAGGTCATTTGGAGTACTCAAGCAAAGATAATTGTTTATGCATGAATCTTCTTCTTTTTCTTTCGGCTTTTCCCGGTTAGGGGTTGCCACAGCAGATCACCTGTCCGCTCATGATTGGCAGTGGAGTTTTACGGTGTCGAGTTGCCAGCCTGGTGCCCAACCTTCCACAGAAGGCACACACTCACACCTAGGGCCAATTTAGAGTGTCCAATCCACCTACAGCATGTCTTTGGGATGTGGGAGGAAACCGGAGCACCCGGAGGAAACCCACGCGACCACAGGGAGGACATGCAGACTCCGTACAGAAGACACCCCAGCAATTGTTTATGCATGAATAAAATTCATATTTACAGCACAAATCAGTGCTCATATGCACTGCTAATTAGAAATATCTTGTCGTTAGTGTTAACACGGTAGGCAGCCATGTTAGTAACATGCCCAGATCCAGTACAGATGTATATAAGAGCAGGTTTTACAGCTGGCTGTTAGCCTTAGGGAAACAGCAGAAGCACCAGTCTACAATGTATGCAGGTGCAACACTGGCAGTAACATCTGTGTCAGATGTTAAAAAGCAACCTACCTCACTCATTTTGTTGGTCGGGGCAAGTGCTACCAATGCTTTCACAGTCCTCTTAATGGTTCATGTCAGTTTCCAGTGCTTCCTCAGTTGTCACACAAGTCTCATGATGGCCCATATTAAATGCCACAGGCTGATGATCAGCAGCTAAGCAAAACCATCCACCAGCACAATGGGTGACTAACAACGAATGTTGACTGTACCCACCTGCACCACAGGGTCCTGCAAGGCAACTCATCCTATGGATAGGCATCCCTTAACATCCCTTGGGGCTGGTCATCCCTCTAGTAATTCACTAGTGCTGACCATGTGTGTGTTGTCCTCTCCCTCCTGGGCCAACCAGTCTTAGTGTAAACATCTGAATAACAGAAAAGTATATTGACACATGGGAAACAACCACAGGACATGAACCGTACCCTGCAATAGATTGGCATATCCCTCTGACACATCAGCTATCACAGCTTCCAGTGGTATGTTACCCTGTGGGACAGGTACTTTACTTGGCCTGCAATGAAGAAAGTACAGAAAAGCTAAGTATGCACACAAACGTCAACACAATCATCCTACAGATACTCATTTCTAGTGCACTTACTGAACACATCACTCTGTATTACACAGCAAAGTTGCCAGTTCACACACACACAAACATTATGGCTTCTCTTACCTAAAAAAGCATGCATATATGACAGTCAGAACACAGCATGGCCACACATTACAAGTCATGTTCCATTTTGCAGATATGCAGTTAGATATGAAGAAATTACCACAGATCGTGGGGATGCAGCACATGCTGGTATTGACCATATTTCACAAGTACTGTTTGCAAAAGTGCAACACACCTAGATAAGTCCATACACACATCAAAATGGTGGACCATCAGTATACATTCAGCAAAGCATTTGTTAACATAACTCTACATATGTGCAAAACCACGAGCATCCCTGTACTGTCTGCATAAAATTAAAATATATTGTATACAGCAGCATTAATGCATAGCTGTTGACTGTCAGTGAACTGCAGAACATTCCCAACATTTGCTCATATGTATTCTCTTTCCCTGTCAATATTTTTAGTTTTCAGGCAAATCACTGAGGTGTATTTGCACTAAGTAATCTCAGTCATTGCAGTTCTAGACATACCACCCTGCATAATATATGTAATACTGTAAATACCACTGTTATTGTTTCTTTCTTCCCATTCATTAAGTGCAACATCCTTCTGATGTTTGAAAGATGCTTTGTTCTTAACTCATGGGCTGAGTGGAAACTCTGCATACAGTTTTAACTGAAAAGACTATCAGCAGTAATCATAGTAACACAATATGCCTCCAAGTACATATTCATAAGTAAACAAACAAAATAATTACACAAAAGCATACCTCACATGTTAGTGTAAAATTGCTATCCAAGTAAGTAGTGTATGAAATATCTCAATATGCTTGTAGGCCCCAGACTGTGGACCCTCGTGGTCTAACATCCATGTGTATAAGTGCCATATGAAAGCACAAGTCAGCACCCTAGATCCAACACAGTAGTATGCCACATACATATATATGTATGTGTCAACAGCTGCACCTCACTCAGAATTCCCCAAAACTTCTTTAATTTCTACCATGTAAATCACTGTGACATGCTTATTAGCACTGCACTTGCTGGATCAAAGTGGTAGCTTGTTTGCAACCTGCTGCAACCAGTGCCATAGGAAACTGGACCTTCTTCATGCCACCCGCACTTCATTATAGTGGAGCAGTAGTCAGATTCTCCCAGTTTAGCAGACTTCCCCTTGGTCCATACAGGTGAACATCATAACACCTAAGCAGGGATAGCATTATGTAGGTCTTCTGCTCTCCCCAGACAGATGCCTGTAAGCTACTTTCATTCTGTGTTACAGTTACAGTGTTCTTATTGGCTGAAGGAACTTCCAAAAGTTGCACAGATACAGCAGATGTCATGCACCTAAGCTTTTGAATGAAGAATAAAATGGTGGAGCTTGTCATCAGCTATTTGGGGGTTCATCATATTGTGCAGAACTCTGCAGAGTGACCACCTGGGTTATTATCTGGGGTGTGTACTACAGAACATCCCCAAATGTGTCCAGATACTTGAGTTGGGTCTCCCCAAACACTGTTTAATCCACATTCATGTTTATGAAAATTAAAAAATCAAATAAATAAAAATAAATGGTTTGACAGGGCATATAGTCACTCATATGTATAATTCATAATGCTTCTGATTTACAGGCACATATTTGCTTGTATCCATGCAATGCTGAAGAGGTAGAAGGAGAACATGGGAAGCTTATCACTTGACTGTTTAAATTAAGGTGTACTAGTTACCTTCTCAGAGCATATTTGTGTTACTGAACTTAATCCTTCCTGCTGTCTTGTGGTTCTTGGGTTTGGGGGATGCTCTTGAAAGTACTTACTGGGCAGAACAGAATATATGACAGCAAGTAGGGTAGCAGCACTGTTAATTTAATGTTGCCTAGCTGGCAGAGACTGCTGATATGTAAAGGAGCAATAATTCAAAGATTATGTGTGGTAGGAGAAAAAAATTAAGATGAGTTCTAAGCCTTGAACAAATTTAAGATCATTCCATCTTCTTCCATTATCATATGTTGAAAACATCCTACAGAAGTATAATATATATTCTTACTCGGTATCTTTGTGTTTATTTTTGATATTTTAATACTGATGTAGAGTGTGTTAAATTTTGATGAGTTATTCTTTCTGTTGAAGAATATTTTAGATATATTGTAACGTAATATAAATGCAGTGAGTTGGCAAATATAAATTCCATTGAACATTTCATAATAGCAAGTAAATAATGCTTATGTTTTTCTGTATGTGCATATATTTGTTTTTCAGAAGTTTCGAGATACCAGTCAGTATGTCCTTGGAGAACTGCAGGCTCTAGAGAATGAGCAAAAACAGATAGATGCTCGTGCTTCTGTAGTTGAAAGTGAGCTCCGTCAGTTAATGGGAACAGGTATGGAGTATTATGCTGCTCTAATTTATTTAGCAGTGATTATTCTTCATTTTGTACTGTGAGACAGAAAGTTACTTTAAGGTGACTAAAGTTGTGTGTTAATGACTAGTGCCTCTGATAATAAGTTTTCAGTAACAATAGTCATATAGAATATTGTACTCATAAAGAGTCATATAGAATATTATACTCATAAAGTAGCATAAAGTATACTACAAACTAAGCCAACATGGGACTGAAGAAAGATTCTGCTGATAGGGATGACTGCAGTTAGGGGTTGAGAGAATAAGCAAGAGGGGGCTGGAATTTACTGGAGGAAGCTGGCAAAGGAACCAAGGTATGGGAACAAATAATTAGAGAGGGAAAAGTAATAGAATGGGAATAAGCCAAGAAGACATCTGTTCTGCAGGCTAGAGATTGCCTTCCATGTCAGGGAAGGGGAATTCCAAATGAAAGGCCTGCACTGGTGCAGTTTTAATTGAATCTAGAACAATAGCTGCTGTTAACAAAGAGATAATTAATAGGGCTTGTAACATATTGCACAATAACTACAGAAATCTATGAGAGGAGGTCAGAAAAGATTGGGAATAGAGATTAGATAAGCAATTCACAAAGAAACAATGGAAGACTAATATATGGCTGCCAGATATGCCGCAAAATCTAGACAACTTAGGATTTTTGCCTGCAAGTGTTAGTATAGCTACTTTTATACCCCAAGGAGACTCCAGAGAGTTTTTCCTGAGGTAGATGGCAAATGTTGGAGGTGTAACAGGGAATAAAGATGTACCTGGAAGCATACTTTCTTGGAGTGTAACAACTAGACAGACTTTAAAAATTCCCTGCAGAGTACTCTGGCAGGAATACTGAGCATGCAAATGAGTGTATCTAAGGAAATTATTATTTTTTTGAGCTGGGATACAGGATCTGAATTGCCTAGATATAGTAAGGCCTTGTTAAGTGTAATTCTAGTGGCTGCCAAAAAAAAAAAAAAAAAAAAAATTACTAGAAAAAGGAAATCAAAGTCTAAACCAACCAACCATACCTGAAGTAGTGAATTTTGTAACAGAGATAGAAGAACAGGAAATGTGATCTTTATAAAGGGTGAGAATAAGTTACGTAAGAAAATGGAAATTGTGGGAACAATGCATGCAGACAAAATGTTTCGGAGGAAGAATGAGCTTTAAGAAAAGGCAGGAAGAATGAGGTTTAAGAGAAGGCAGGAATTGAACATTTGTATGTAAGTTAGTCTGGTTATATTGTCTATAACGATATATGTGCTGTATAATGTTTGTAAATGTGAACTTGTTAATATGGTTTGATTACTTTTATATGAATGTAAGTTTGCTTGTGTCACAAGTGATAATTCAATAAAGGTGTTTTTTTTAACTGCTAAAAAAAATCTGTCATAGTCTCTCATACTAGCTGCTTGTTCTACCTTCACCCCTTTGTTACTTAGTTAGGATATCTCTATCAGTTTCCTCTCTGCAGCCAATAGGAAGTCCATTTTGAGTGCTGGATAATTAGAATAACATACTGCACTAAGTGATCACATAAGCATTACAGAATCCAAAAATATATTATAGTAAATGAAAAGCTAAGGAAAAGTTTAATGAAAATTCAAAGAAGAGCAAGCCCGTTTCCTCTACAAAATTGGCATATATTCTGAAAATTAAATTTCCAAGCCAAATCTCAAAAATCTCTTCTCGTTCGTGTCTCAGTCTTCATCTTCAACTTGTTGACCAAGCTTACTACTGACCCGCTGACAATCATTGATTTGGCCCTGATATCAGCCTTTGATGCTAAAGTACGATGCTGGTCCATTTTGAGTCTTTTCATCTGTGCTGCTGTAATTGCTGTGTTAGTCAGAAGCACTTGCATGTGTCAGTCCATACCTTGCTGACATCAGAATCTTCATAATCATCAGATCATAAAAGCTCACATGCCATCAGATATCTCAAGCTAACATAAGAACATTTTCTATGAGAGGAGGTCAGAAAAGATTGGGAATAGAGATTAGATACTGGCAAGGTTCTGACAACTTCTTTTAGGATGGAGCAGATACCCATGGATACATTTCTCTTTCTTAGCTTCCACTTTGTTCTATATTTTGAGAGTTCATTTTCCTTGGATTATTTCCATCTGGAAATGTCTGTTGTACATTTGCAGAAGAAACAGATATGACTTTTTTCATTTCGGCTACTCCAGCCTATTCCTGTGCATGCACATGTCCCTTTCCACCCTCCTTCACTGGTTACTTATTGATGTCTCAGATCCCAGTAGTGGTAGAGGTTCCAGTACCACATTAAATTACTATGAGCAGTCATTTCATCTGTATCCATTGGGTCACAAGAGAAGTGAGAACTGCTGACTTACTTTATAAGGAGATATTGTTAGTGAATGCTTGCATTTAAGATGTACTTACACAGTGCATTGGTTCCTTTACTGTTTCTGATATTTGCAAGATGCTATTACACAAGTAACTGACATTTTCAGCTTTCCTCTATAAAAAGCTGAGCTATTTACCACATTTTGGAATACATGTTTCATTTTGCCTTTTACAATCTTTACACGTTTTGAAATAATACACTTTTCACTGACAAAATGTATAATCTGTATCCAGTACATATGTACATGTCCGAAGTGAAAATAATTTGACAATCTTGAATTCTTCCTTTGAGTATGTAGCATAATGCTGCTAAATCAAGGAGCCTAACTCCTTTTATTCCTTGGCTAAGCTGGCTATGCTTCACACTGATTTTATGGACAACATGCCTAATATACATCTATAATCCTAGGATTAAAATTTCTAGGTGTAAGACCAGTGCACTAATCTCTGTCTCCCTCTCTCTGCCTTTGATATTCCTTTGTCTTGTCTAAGATAGCTGGATAGCTGATTTCATTCTTAATATATCAAATGTCCCAGCATCTACTGTTAATGTTTAATTTCTTGTAAGTTATCTTTTAAATATTTGCAGTGAATTGTGTTGTCTGAAACACGACAATACTTCTTAGCCCAACCTAATTACTGTGCTGTTATCTTCACTTTTACTTGAATCTTCCACTGTATCATAGAAATATGGTTCCTCTTTGTTTAGAAAATAGGGTTTTACAACTTTCCTTTATCTATCTTATTTACTGTGGAATCAGAATTCATGTTGGCTATACCTTTTGTATACAAAATTGAAGAATCAAGATATTCCCTATTGTGAGTCTAGAATAACACACTGAGATGTGACTATGCTGTTAAATATGTACTTATGATGCATGCTTTGATACTGCAAATAGGAAGGCATATGATAAATCCTAATAGCTTTGTAATCATTTTGTATTACTTGATAACTAAAACTGGGTACTAACAGCACTATGGTATTCAGTAAAAAGTATGGGTAGTAACATTTGAATATTGCACAACATAAAATTATAGTTATTCACCACCTCATCAAATCAAAGGTATGTTTTCAGGAAAAAATAGTGAAAAACAATACTGTTTACAAAATATTAATTAGAATAAATATGAGGCGACTCCCAGTCTGGTAAGTAGATATTATCATAATACTGGGCTCCATGGTGCATCAAGATAAAGCCCTTATTATGACCCAGACAATCCAGTTCCAGCCAGCAGCTTGGGCGCTGGAGGAGGCTTTTCAGAGAGTGACACTGAGATGCTTAGTCATCCTGGGGAAAGCGAGAAAGATAGGCCAGGTATCTCCATGTATAGTGGGTAGAAGAGTGCAGTGGTTAGGCTATGATAGGAATCATGTTAAGCAGTATATGCTGTAGCTGGAACTCGACATGTAAAATAGTGCACTTGTGTTGTGGACAGTATAACAAAACACCTCAGTCAGTCACCATGGGGCTCAGGGAAATAGGCTGCCCAAAAACATTCAATGATTGAGTGGTTATCTGGCTTAGGGGTTAAAATCCTTACTGTACCCCAGATGACCTGGCCACTATTAGCAGCATGGGTGCTTGAGAGAACCAATTCCTGTACAAAATAGTACTGACTTCAATGGAAAACTTTGGCAGTGTGTACTTGTATTCCAGTTTTCCATTGGAATGGGTGCTGGAGAGGCTGGAGGGGGAGGATGGGAGTGAGTAGACAACATCGGCTCACACATAATGGGGGAGGGAGGCAACCTAATCTCACCTTAGTAGCAGTGTTAAGAGCCTGGTGAGCTCCTTGCTGCAAAAACATTGTGCCAGTTTTTTGGGAGGATGCATGTGTTTGGAAGTGAACATGCACCTCCAGCAGTTGTGCAGCTTGTAAGGCTGTTATTCGGTATAGGCAGGTTAATGCACAGTCCAAGGTAGCAGAATGACACTGCACTAGCGTCCTTGCTCTCCTCACTGCCCCTGGACATGGGTTGGGTTGAACCAGGGAGAGGCTGAGATGTGTTCACTAGACCTGGTGAACAATAAGAGGAGCTGGAGGTGACTGATGGTCAGCCGTGGGGAGGAAAAAAGTTTTCTTTGCTTGCTGCCCAGTCGATGCCCTCCCATGACTGACTGTCACCCCACAAGGTGACACATGGACCAGTTAAATTCAGTAGGCTGATAGTTAGCAGGTGAAGGGAGGCACAAGAGAGTGGACTTCACTGTGTCAGTAGTCTGTTGACAGTAATGTTCCAAAAGCAAAATTATTTTTTTAAATAACCTTAACTTGGAATAACTTAATACAGATTATTAATATCTAGTGTAATAAACAGACAGGTAGTCATAGCTTATTCTACATTGTTTACAACATTTTTTCAGTTAACATTGAAATCCCTTAAGTCTCTAAAGTAATTTCATATCTTACTTATTACTGTGTTGGCTGATGTTTGACATATATAGCTAATGATTTTGCACTTTTCTCCCAATTTCCATATGAGGAGATAATCTGCAAATGTCTTATGCAATGTTGATAAAACCTGTACAGTATGATGTTTTTCCAAAAAAATACAGGGCCAACAAATCGGAAGTAATACTAATGATATTAAATTTCTATGTAATATAGTTAATAGACTTCTGTATGTTAATAACCTTTTGTTCCATGATTCTAATATAAGAAGCCATATTTTAACATATCTAATCCATCTATACACACCCGTTTTTCCCATTTTTGCACATGAGGTTAGGGTGCCACCTCAACAGTGACAATCACATAGAGCCATATTTTATAATAATCTATAACAGGATCTAAAACCATAGTTACCTATCTAAAAGCCACTATTTATTCAATGTTGTCATTATGATAACATGGGCTTTTATTAGTACCTGCTGCTTTTACTAATTTTTACGTGAAAGACAGGGGCTAGATTCTGTCTGTCTACATCTAAGAATAAAACAGTATATGAGAGGTGATTGACCTTAAGGGCATAAGGAAGATGAGCACTGTTGCTTCAATTTATAACCAACATCTGCCACACCTAAAAAAGGCTTTATCTGAATAACTGCTGAGCAACATCATAATCGCTGGCTTTCCTGGACTTCATTTGCTGTACTATTACCTGGTGATTTGCAGCACTGTTTTAACCAGTAGTAATTGAAACTTAGCCAAAATAATGTTGCTTGCTGACACACACACACACACACACACACACACACACACACACACACACACACACACACACACACACACACACACACACACACACAAACCAGGAAGGACTGATTATTCCTTTGCAGTGTCATTGTGTCTTTTCCTGTTTTTTCTATAACCCGCCCACCAGCTAAACCAGTCTAGTGAACCAAGAATGGAGTTACTAGTAAGCCAACTGTAATGTATTTGTGTGGTATCAAGAGCTTTAAGCAGTCACTTTTCAAATGGCATCAGGTCTACACAAATAACCTTATACTAATACATGAACTACTAGACACAAGCTTTTGAAATTAAAATAATAAAGTTATTTAATTGAAATTAAAAATAAAAAATGCATCTTGTAAACTTCAGTGTACAAAATGTAGTACAGTTGTGCAGTGAAATTAAGTAAGTTAAGGAAATTGAATAAAAGGATTTAAACAGACAACTTATCTGACCCTCCCACTACTAGTTGCTGAAAAGTTACTGCAATCTGGCTACGTCTGAATTGTAAATCTAAACAGCAGTTTCAATGTCTCATAGCAAATGAAGTTCAGTCTTGAGATTCAGTGCCACAGCTGCAGCTGCCATGCACATTTTAGAAACAAAACAAAACTAACTGTTAACAGTTACTGTCTGAGTTTAAGAGAGTGTTCGATTCTGTATGTCTTCTGTGGCTTTAATTTTGAATATATAGTTAGTGATCTGATATGGTTAATTTTCATTTTGTCTTCAACTTATGGATTCAGATCCAATTCCTTGGATCTGACTTAGCTGTTGCTAAAGCTCATGGCAGCCAGAAACTCTCAAGCTTCTCCCTTACCCACAGTGCACCAACCCCAAGTATCTCAGATCTCATTTGCTGCTGTACACAAAAGACATGACTGTTACTCTTGAGTAGATAAGTCTTTATTTTTCTGATTTTTATTTCCCTTTTTGCAAAAAAAACCGCTTTCCATTCTTAGGTTTCTTTAATTCTCTTACCTTCTGCTTCAAGTCCTTTCCTGTTTAAAATATTGCCTGTCCCTCTTTCTTCTTCTCATACAGTTCTGTACCTTGAATACTATAGTTACTATTCTTTCCCTTTTTCTACACTCTGTGTAGCTTTTCTTTTCTTTTTTGCAATTGCTGGCCGTTTTCCTTAATTCTGTCTGTTTTCAAAAAACAGTCCTTTACTTTTACTTTGTTTACTATCTGTTGTTTTCTTGCTAATTGTTCTAAAATGGCAGAGAAAGTGAAAGGCCCAGCTGGGTTTAGGAAATGTCTTAAGTGTGGTCACAGTATATCTTTTTCTGATGTACACACATTATGTGTGTACGGCTTAGGGCCACTTTAGCTATAAGAGGACTGCTCCATTTGTCATGCTTTTAACCCTAGAGCACTGGTTGAATGCAAGAATAAGTTGATTTTAAAAGGGTTATTACCTTCTTCTTTCAGAGAGGAGTTATCTGGAACTCCCCCTGAGAACTCAAGAAAGCCTATGTCTTCTTCTCCGAGCCCTTCTACATTCTCTTCCAAGGCTTCATTGCAGTTGATGAAAAGACCACCTTCCATTCTGACTTACACTTTGGATCCTGCAAAATAAAAGTCTAACGTATCGGTTCAGATGTCAATCTCGGATCTGAAGCAAAAGAAAAGAACTTCATCAAATCCGACCTTGACAACAGAATTGAAACTAAAGAAAAAATATTTGTCAGATCTGACTTCTTTGGATCCAATGCAAAAATCATCAGACTCAGCTTCAAGTATCTTTTACCTCCCAAGGACCAGATACTCTCCTTCTGTGGACCCAGTTAACTCCAGTGTTCTTTCCCCCTTTTTGGCAGACTTATGTCCCCCTCGGTAATTTCCAGTCACTGGTGAGAAGAATTCTCTCGGCAGAGTCTCAATGGCTGTTTCTTTGGCTCTTACCCATTTGGGTCAGGAGGTCCAATCTTCCACTACACCTCCACTACCAGTTCCTCCTCTGAATCCTTCCACAATCTCAAAGTCATTGGATCTGAGCAACCCGGCTCCATCTGCTTCAGATCCTAGGATACATTATCCTCATCTCTAAGGTTTGCTCTGAGCACTTAGGTTCTGTTAGATCCAGAGAACTCAAGGAGCCAAAGCTGCCCTGTAAGGTCCAAGGTGCTGGAGTCTACTCCAAAGTTGTTGGAGCCATCCCTGCACCTAGGTGCCTCTGCATGGATTAGTTCGGCTTCAGCTTCTACCTCGGGGGGGGCGGGGATTGTCCTTGAAGTAGGGAGGGACGTCAGTCCAAAAGCTTGGGCATCAGTCCAAAAGCTTACTTTTTTATATCCAGGGTCCAATCCTTCTCTGGGGAGGCCTGCCTTTGAGGCCATGGAGACAGCGTTGTCTGCCTCAACAACACAGATGGTTTTTACCCTCTCAGATCCTCAGTCTGCAGCTTTGATGTCTCTGTGTTTGGAGTCCCAACCTCCTTTTCCACAGAGACAGCTGGTATGGAAACCCCAAGCTTCCCAACAGGGTGTCTGGACGTCTTCTAATGCCTTCCCAGAGCATCCCACTGAAGAGGGTCTTAAGAAGATGATGTGCAAGAGGAAGAACTTGGACTCCCCAGAGGAGCCTATCACAGAAGACACAGACTTTGGTGAAGGTGAAGGGTCCCCTTGGTTACCTCTTGAAAATGTCTCATTTGGAGACATCCTTGAAATACTAAAACCAAGAGGTGGCTGGAAGTCCAGCAACCCTTCATCTGAGGAGTCCGTATTCGGACGCTTTTGGTACTGGCCCGTCTACCTCCTGGGTAACTTGCCTGCCGATTGAGCCCATTGAGTTTCATTGATTTCTTGGCGGGCATGGAAGGATCCCGATACCATTGAATCAATACTTTGGAGACCTGAAAAAATTATGGCAGCACTGGAAGACATGCAGTTTTGGGCAAAAGGGGGTACCTGTTGATGCCATGGTTGTGGCTGTGTTCACTAAGAAGGAACTTGCTGAGGAGAGTTCCACTGTTGATCCCCCCAACAAGGCGTCTGGGGCTTTGGAAAGGTTTGGGAAGTGTATCTGTGCTTCAGTGACCTTCACCTTAAGTCACGGAACTATCTGGCACCAGGTTACAGAGAGGCCTGATTAAAGAACTTTCTGACACCCTGTCAGGATCCATTAATGAAGAACTCCAAGCATCTGTTACTTCTCAGTTGGCTACCCTGGAATCGATTTCCATTTCTTCCATGAGGCTAATTTTGCACCTAGTTGAAGGAACCTCAAGGACAGTGGGTTCAGGCTTTTCCAAAAGGAGGCATGCCTGGATGTGCTTATGTGATTTTGAATAGCCCTTCAAATTTTCATTCATCAGTGCTCCTTTTGATGGCACATCTTTGTTTGGCCCCAAGGTAAAAGACGCATTATCCAGGTGTGAAAAGGATGGAAAGCCCTTGTATGCCATGGGTGTATGTTTTTCTGCCCCTCAAAGATCCTTTTCCAGGAGTCAACGAGGTAGTGAAAACTGTGGTTCAAAAAGTCCCAGGGACCTTTCCCGGGCAAATGTGTAGGTAGTTCCTCCAGGGGTAGAGGGCGGAACTTCAGTGGTAGACACCACCCCCATGGCAGAGGTGACCCACAAAACCAAGGATCCAGAAATTCTTTCTTTGGCAGACCCTTCCAGCATTCCTGAAAGGAAGCCCGGTTGCCTGTGGAGACACTATTTATGCACCAGAGAGCCTGGCTAGAAATAACAACAGATACTTGGGTGCAGAGGATCATTTCCAGAGTATAATACTATTTTCCCTTCATCCTCCAACTTAAAAAAAAAATTGCCGATGTTCCACCCAGTCAGAGGGGAGCAAGCAGCAATTCAGGTACAAAGGCTGCTAAAAAAAAGAGTCATCCTAGAGGTCCCACCAGACCAGCGAGGATCTGGAACTTACTCAAGATTCTTTTTAGTGGCAAAGAAAACAGGACTGGAAACCAGTTTTGGAGCCAGTTATTACATGTTCTGAGTTCTGCCCTTTGTTCTCACCACAGTCCCCAGGGTATTTACTAAATGCATGGCAGTGGTTGCAGCTCACTTCAGACTGCACATATTCTGGGTGTTTCTTGATGACTGGTTCATTTCCGCTCTGGCCAGACATCAACTGTTAAAGGCGAAAGACCGGGTTATCCAGACATGTTCTCTTCTGGAGATAACCATAAATTATGAAAAATGTCAGCTAGAGCCAACTCAGAGTTTAGAATTCATAGGAGCATTTCTCAACACAAAAATCAACCATTACTTCACTAACCTCTTCAAGAGTTCAGACAATAAGATCATAGGTCAGAAAAATAATCTGCAGTACCAAGATTTTAGCCTGTTTGGTTTTTCAAGTTCTGAGTTCACTGTCAGTGGCTATAACTCTAGTAGTGTTAGCCAGATTTTACATGAGGATTTTACAGTAGATGTTAGCAACACAATGGTCAATACTCTACCAAGCCATATCAGCTCCAATATGAATCACCCACACATGCAAGAGAGATCTCAGGTGGTGGGTTCAGTCAGATCAGGTCCTACAAGGTGGTCTGTTCATTCTCCCTCAACCTAAGGCCATAATGACCTTGGATGCTTCCCAGTTGGGGTGGGGGCATTATTTGGTTAAAACAGTCCAAGGCACTTGGTCCCGTGAAGAGACCAGCTTGTATATCAGTGTCCTAGAGATGAGAGCAGTGCTTTTTTAAGGTGCAGGCCCTTCAAGATGCTCTCCCCTCAGGGACAATTGCAATTGAAATGGACAATATGTCAGTAGTTTGGTACATCAACAAACAAGGAGGGAACCAGATCTTATCCCTTGTGTCGAAAAGTGCTCAGGGTGTGGCAGTGGGCATTCTCATCCAGCTGCTTTCTTATAGCAACACATATTCCTGGGAAGTTCAGTGTGATAGCAGACAAGTTGACCAGGTGCATTCTTCTATATCATGAACAAGAACATGACAGAAATGGTTTTCCACCAGTGGGGCTAGCTTGCTGCGATCTTTTTGCATCTCCCCTAAACAAATGTAGCAGCTGCTATGCCCTAATCCCCCCACAGGAGGAATCACCAAGGGATGCTCTACTTTATGACTGGCCCCCCAGTTTACTTTATGCTTATCCCCCAATTCCACTAATTCCAAAATTCTTTCAGAAAGCTGCCATGTTGAAGAGCAAAATCATTCTCATTGCACCTTACTGGCCTAGACAGATTTGATTCCACTTCCTTTGGTCTCACTTACTTCTCAAACTTTGGATTCTGGATCTTACTCCAGACTTCCCTGTTTCGCCCAACAGGCATGATCCATCAGGATATACCAAGCCTCAGGCTGACTGCGTGGCTTCTCCAATTCCATTAATAGCCAGACAACCTGTGGTGTCTTCCCCTGTCCAAAACATACTTTTATCTGCCCATAAACCTTCTACACCTAAACTCTACCCCATTAAATGGAGAAGGTTTCATTATTGGGCACATCAAAATAATGTTGATCCTTTTTCAGCTGCTATACATAACATCCTTAAATTTTTGGCCCTACGTTTTGAAGAAGGATCTAGTTCCTCAACAGTTACGGTCCAATTAGCAGCAACATTGAATTTTCACACTGGATTTGAAGGTTCTTCTGTAGCCTCTCATAAGTTCTGCAAAGCCTTTTTGCAAGGCATTCTTCTTTTAAGGCCTCCTATTAAAGACCCTACTCCACCATGTGATCTAAATCTGGTACTGCAAATACTTATCCATCCCTCCTTTGAACCAGCAGCTTGGTGTGACTTTAAATATTTTTCGTGGTAAATGGTATCTCTAGTAGCTATTACTTCTGCCAGACAAATTTCAGAAATTTAAGCCTTGTCTTCAAAACCACCATACTTGATCTTTCACAAGGATAGACTTACATTGCAAACTAATGCATCCTTTTTCCGTAAGGTGGTATCAGACTGTAATATTAAATTAATTTGCCAGTATTCTTTCCTAAATTTGCTAACAAGGGGGAATACATGTTAACACTTATTGGATGTTCACAGGCAATTACATTTTTGCCTACATGGAACAAAAAACATCAGGAAAACTGACCAGTTATTTGTTTCATTTTGAGATATAAAGTTGGGGAAACCAGTTGCCAAAGTAACTTTAACCAGATGGGTGACTGATTGTATTTCATCTTATAGCAAATTGAGCATTGCTTTATCAAAACCACTGCAAGCTCATTTAACTAGATCCATGGCAACTTCTTCAGCTTTCCAGTCTAGAGTCTCCTTGGATGATGTATGTGCAGCAGCAAGTTGGGCTAATCCCCATACTGTTGTTATTCATTACAAATTGGATATGGTCTCCAGAGGTAGAGCATCATTTGGTTCAGTGGTGCTCAGGAATAAACTTCCTTGTGTCCAACTGGGATTTTAGGTAGCTAGGGACTCTGTCCCATAAGTAGAGGACAGAATAAAAATTGACATCAGATAAAGAAGTTATGTACTCAAAATAACATTCCATCTGTGTTGTCCATTTTCATTCTTCCTCAATTCCCCACCCTCCAGCCCCCATCCTTGAAAACTACTGGAAGAGTGGGTGGTTAGGGGACATCACTTTCCTGATATTGCACACCAGATATAGTCTGTTCACTACATGATTGCTAATATTTCTTTCTGCTAAAGCCAGCAAACAAGATCTGAGGTACTGGGGGTTGGTGGGTTGTGGGTAAGGGAGAATCTCTAGAGTTTCTGGTTGCTGCAAGCTTTAGCAATGGCCGAGTCAAATCTGAGGGATCAGATCTGAACCCATAAGTTGAGAAAGAATGAAAATGGACAACACAGATGGAACATTATGGTAAGTACATAATTTATTTTTTACACAGTTACATGACTCAGGATGGGGGAACCGCAGACTGAATAAGATAATTCTTGAAAAATTGCAGTTTCAGCTTCAAGGCTTACTGTATTTCTGTTAGAAAGACAACTGCAGACTGTTAACAGGTTTCTTTTTTATATTTCACAAATTGTGCATGCTGCAAGACTTTCTGGAAGCAGCATCCACATATTTCATCTAGCTGTTAAAAAAAGATAATTCTGTAAATCAGCTTAATACTGCTTTTCTGTATATTTTGTTGAAAGGCAATTACAAGCTTCGCTTTCACAATCATATTAGTTTAACTTCTATAGCTTTAAGTTGCTTTCTCAGTTTATAGTGTATATTACTATTTTTTTAACTTAGTAGTATTATAATCTGTGCCTGAAAAGACTCTTCACATGTGGTTATAGCGTGATTATTTTGCAGAGGAAAAATACTAGTTTTTTTATGTCTTTATATCACATTCTCTCATGTTGCTCAGGAGTAACATTAAAGTGATACTTCTTGCAAAGGAACATATTTATTTACTCTGGGTACAGTATTCATCCACATTAAAAGCTGTACACAGCTTTGCTGTGTCTCTAATGCACAAAATTTAATCCAGTTTACAAAGTTGTTCGCTTAATTACTAATAAAATCTTTTCAAGTAGATAACTGGCATACATGGATGGACCTTGCATACTCTTCTCACGACTGCTTATGCATAAGAAGTTCATCATTCCCAGATTTCTCTTCTTATCTTTCTTCAGAGCAATATTTGGTTAAGTGTGCTGAATTGTATGGTACAGGCATCTTCAGTAATCCAACAAATAGTTTCTAATATTAGATAAACAGTTTCATTGGTGGACTCCATCTTTCTCATCATTTCATTGCTACTAAGTTTTGGGACGTTAGGAACCAGTCTGTTGACATTATTATTTTGCACATCTTTAAGCAACCAGCCTCAGCCTTCATCCTGACCATACGTTTTAAAGTTTCAAAACAAAGGTTTCCCTTTTTGTCTAATTTTTGCCTTTAATCAAACTCCTAATTGTTATCATCAACCTCTTTTTTTTCCATTTGCTACATGGAGTTGGGGGATTCACAACAACTGTCAACATCTCTCTCTCGATTCAGTGACACTCTCTTACCTTCTTTAACAGTCATGTCTGACTGCTGCATGTCTTTTTCTCACACAATCCATTCATCTCTTTCTAGGACACCCTCATTTCCTCCTGCCTTCTTCCCGTCTCTCCCAAATTTTGTTTACCAGATTGTCTTCTGCTTCTCTGCATATGTACCCAAACCACAGTAATCTGTTCTATTTGACCATCTCTGCAAGTGAAGCTTCTTGGACTTCTACTCTGATATCCCCATTTCTTCCTCATTCCCACAGGGTCCACTCATCTCAGGCATTCATACCTCCCAACCGTCCTGAATTATTCAATGTTAAGTTGTCAATCTCGCCTTCATTCTTGCTGGATGGGTTCGGAGCCGAACCTCGGCTCCGACTCGGCCTAATACTAAAGCTCGAGAGCTATTTTTACTGGCTCGAGGCTAACCTATGTCCCATAATGCTAGGCATCATATACCCAGATCTCGTTTGCCGCTTCAGCTACGAGGTTGTGTTTTTCACCGGCTCCAGGTCGTATATTATTATTAATAGCTTTATAGATAGTTTTTCTG
Organism: Protopterus annectens; assembly: GCF_019279795.1. Taxonomy (NCBI): domain Eukaryota; kingdom Metazoa; phylum Chordata; order Ceratodontiformes; family Protopteridae; genus Protopterus; species Protopterus annectens. Next base: position 321,818,964 of record NC_056738.1, read on the forward strand.
TCAGATTTTTTTCCTATTTTACCCTTTTAGTGTTAGTGAAGTTAGCGACTAGTTTCCCCCCCCTTTAGTTGCTAAACCCCCCCTTTTCTCCACCCTTAAGGTGGTTGGGCCTCTGACCCTCCCCCTTAGTAGTACAGTTTTCCCTTAGTTGTTCCGTGTGTGTGTGGAATTCTGTCCCTCTGTTTAGTGGTAGTTTCCCTTTTTCTGTTTATTGTAATTTTTTATTATATATTAGTGTATTTTTACATTAGTATGTCTAAGGGTACTAAGGTATCGGGTTTCAAGAAGTGTGACTCGTGCTGTCAGAAGATGTCTCTGACAGACGGTCACACTTCTTGTGTGTATTGTTTGGGCCCTCTGCACCTGCAGGACTCTTGTTCCATCTGCCATTCTTTTAGCCCTAGAGTCCTGCAGGAGCGCAGAAATAAACTCATTCTTAGAAGCTTGTTAAAGCCTGAAGGTTCTCCGGCTAAGACCATTACTGGAAAACCTCCAAAGCCTGCCAAATCGTCGGCTCCTTGTTTGGAGCCGGCTCCGAGCTGTTCTCTTGCTGCCTCGCCTAGACCTGTCGGCTCCGACTTTAGTGTTGGAGCCGTCCCCGAGCAGAAAGCGCTCCAGGTCTCCGTCTCTCGAGTCGGTTAAATCGGCTCTGAAGTCTCCTCTGTTGTTGGAGCGGAGCCATAGATCTCATTCCTCTAGGTCTTCCAGGCTTTCGGACCATGACCTCGAGAGGGTAGTCAGCCGGCTTTTGAAGTCGCAGGCACTGGCCCAGTTGCTACATAGCCCGTCTCAACAGACAGGGGCTACCCCTACACCCGCTCATGTTCCTCCTCCGACTACTCTGCTCAGTTCGGAGCCGGAGGTCGTCGAGGTGAGTACTGTGGGGGCGTTGGAACCGATCCCTCTTTTGTCGGTTCCTTCATCGGCTCCGATCCCATCCTTGGCTCCATCCTTGGAGGGATCCAGGCGCCAAGACTCCCTGGTTGGCTCCGAGGGGGCGAGTGGCATCAGACCCTTGTCCGACCCTGCTCTCCCTCTCGGAGCCTCGGCGCAGGTGAGTTCGGCCCCAACATCGGCCTTGGAGCCATCCCTCTCGGTGCCGGGGGGAGCTCTCATCTCCTCGGAGTTGGGTCCTTCTTCCCTGCCTGACAGGGGCGCCATTGAGATCACGAGGAGCATGCTGGCTCCAATACCGGCGCCACGGTCGGCCTCCTCGGCCCTCCCTCTATGGTGCCTGCTTCGGCCCCTGCGTACCCTCCCAACCCCAAGCGAGGAGAACCGACACTCCAAGCTGCCCCATTGTGCCTTTCTTCCTCTTCCGAGGCCTCCCCTGATCCTTTGGGGGAGCCCCCTCGGAAGAGGACATGTAAGAGGAAACATGTTGACTCTCCTGGGTCAGTGACAACTGACACCGACCTGGATGATTCGGAGGGGTCCACAAGGTCCCCCTCTGAGGATGTCTCCTTTTCTGACATCTTAGAGATCCTCAAACAGAGGGGGAACTGGTCTGCCCTTAACCCATCCGAGGACGAGTCGGTGTACCTGGATGCATTCGGTTCTTGCCCTTCCACTTCCTGGGTATCCCCGCCTTTCAACCCACTTATGGAGGTGGTGGCTCGGAAGGTGTGGACGGCTCCGGATACTATGGAACCAACTCCCCGGAGGCCCACTAAATTTATTACTGCCCTGACAGACAAACAGTTTCTCTCTAAGGGTGTCCCTGTGGATGCCATGGTGGTGGCAGCAGCCACTAAGAAGGAGTTGGCTGACCCTTCAGTACCTGTCCATCCTCCTAATAAGGAATCTAGGACTATGGATAGGTACAGCAAGCGGATGTTTTCTTCAGCGACCTTTGCCATGCGGTCGCTGAACTATTTATGCCATTTCATCCGACTTCAGAGAGACCTTCTCAAGGAACTGGGTGAAACATTGCAGGACCCAGCAGCTGTGGGGTCTCAGGAAAAGGTCAACTCCCAGTTGGGGACCCTGAACTCTATCGTTGACTCTTCCATGCGGCTCATCTCTTATGCAGCCGATGGAGCGAGTAGAGCCGCAGGTACGGGTGTTGCTCAAAGAAGACACACCTGGATGTGGCTCTGCAATTTTGCTGACCCCTTCAAGGCGTCCTTCACTAACACCCCCTTTGATGGTTCTGCTCTTTTTGGACCTCAAGTGAAGGATACCTTAACCAGGTGCGAACAAGAAGGCAAGACCCTCTCTGCCGTGGGAGTCCATTTTTCCGCCCCTTCTAGACCATATCCTAAAGGTCAAAAGGGCGGGAAAATGTGGTTCCGCAAACCTCAAGGAGTTCTGCTGGACGCACGTGGTGAGCTTCCCTCCAGAGGCAGAGGAGGGAACAACAACAGATGCCACCCTAGGGGCAGGGGGGGGGGTCCGCCGAATCAGGGTAGCAGAGAATCGTTCTCTGACAAACCCTTTCAGCACCCCTGAGGAGCTGCCCGACTGTCCACCTTCGGAGGCAGCCGGGGGAAGACTTTCGCTGTACCTAAAGCCTGGCACTCTCTTATGCAAGACAGATGGGTACGGTCAGTCATATCCGAGGGTTACAAAATCCCCTTTATCCACACCCCTTATCAACCAAAAGGGCCTCTTCCAGACGTTCCACCCGGTCTGAGAGACCAAGCAGCACTAGAAATTTCAAAGCAGCTTTTAAAAAGAGCCATCCAGCCAGTCCCAGCAGACCAACAAGGGTCCGGAATCTACTCCACATTCTTTTTGGTACCAAAAAAGACAGGGGACTGGAGACCTATTTTGGATCTCAGCAGACTGAACAAATTGGTTCAAAGAACAAAATTCCGGATGGTCACGCTTGAGTCCATTCTTCCCTTTTTGGGTGAGAACAATTGAATGTGCTCTATAGACCTTCAGGATGCATACTACCATATCAAAATGAACAGGCACTACAGGAGGTTTCTCCGCTTCCAGCTGGGAGCCAGTCATTATAAGTTCAGAGCCCTGCCCTTTGGCCTCACCACAGCCCCCAGGGTGTTTACCAAATGCATGGCAGTGGTTGCGGCTCACCTGAGACGTTGAGGATTCCAGGTGTTTCCATATTTGGACGACTGGCTCCTTACTGCCACCACCAGGCACCAGTTACTTCAAGCCAGGGATTATGCTGTACAAACGTGCAAAGCGCTAGGCATCTCCATAAATTTCGAAACGTCTGCCTTGTCAGCATCTTACCTTCATAGGCGCCATGTTAAACATGGTGGAGTTGTCAGCAAAACTACCTACACAAAGAGTGTTAGACATTCGCAGTCACATTCAAATCCTACTACAGAAGGACAGAATCCAAGCCAGGCTTGTACTGAAAACGCTGGGTCTAATGGCTGCAACAATCACCTTACTCCCCCTAGCTCGCTTTCATATGCGGATACTACAGTGGATGCTTTTTTCCCAATGGTCCTTTCAGCAGCGTCCCATGTCGCGCAATATTCTCATCACTCGATCATGCAAACGACATCTAGCTTGGTGGATGGTCTCACCTCAGGTGCTTCAAGGCAGACCGGTTGTTCTTCCCCCTCCGGTTGCCACCATGACAACGGATGCCTCCCTGATTGGGTGGGGGGGGCATTTTCAGGGCAGGACAGTCCAGGGCATATGGCAACCGTTCGAGTGCCACTTGCACATCAATGTCTTGGAGATGAGAGTGGTGCTGTTGGCATTGCAGGCCTTCCAGAACTCTCTTCCCATCGGGACGATTGCGATTCAGACAGACAATATGTCCGTAGTATGGTACATCAACAAACAGGGTGGAACCAGGTCCTATCCTCTTTGTCGGGAAGCGCTCAGACTCTGGCAATGGGTGATCTCTTCTCACCGGTTTCTGGTAGCAAAACACATTCCCAGAAAGTCCAATGTCATAGCAGACAGGCTGAGCAGGGACATTCTCATGCCCTACGAGTGGTCTCTCAACCAACTAGTAGTGGATCAAATATTCAGAAGGTGGGGTCAGCCTTGCTGCGACCTTTTTGCAACCCCGCAAAACAGCAAGTGTCAGGACTTCTTCACCCTCTTTCCTCTTCTGGGCCTCTCTCCCAGAGACGCTCTAGCCCACGATTGGCCCCGGGGTCTCCTTTATGCTTTCCCCCCTTTTCCCTTAATCACTCAGTTAGTCCAGAAAGCAACTGACTTGAGATCCAGGATGATCCTCATTGCCCCTTACTGGTCCCGACAAGTCTGGTTTCCGTTCCTACAACATCACCTACTGGAGCAGCCCTGGCATCTGGACACAGTGCAAGACCTTCTGACCCATCAATCGGGCAGGCTGCACCAATCCCTTTCGTCTCTCAACCTCACAGCTTGGTTGCTCCACTTCCAACCCTAGCCAGGCTTCCCTTAATTTCTGTCAGTACGTGAGATTATCCTTGCCTCTCACAAGTCTAACACCAGAAGGACGTACGCTAGTAAATGGAAACGATTCTCTATTTGGGCAAGGAAAAATCAAGTCGACCCCTTCACTGCTCCTGTCCAAACAGTTCTAGATTTTTTAGTGGAACTTTTCCAAAAAGGCTCCTCTTCAGCCACTATCAGAGTCCAGCTGGCGGCTATTGCAAATTTCCACGTTGGCTTGTCAGAATCCAGCATTATGTCCCACAAGCTCTGCAAAGCTTTTCTGAAGGGTACCCTATTACTTAGGCCCCCAGTCAAAGACCCTCCTCCACCGTGGGATCTAAATTTGGTACTGTCATCATTAATTCTCCCTCCTTTTGAGCCTGCTGCCTCCTGCTCATTAAAACTGCTCTCCTGGAAAACACTTTTCCTGGTAGCTATTACCTCAGCAAGAAGGGTTTCGGAACTACAAGCACTATCTGTGCGCCCCCGTTATTTTGTTTTTCACAAAGATAGAGTGGCTCTTAGGAGTAATCCATCCTTTTTACCTAAAGTTCTATCTGAAAAAAATCTCAATCAGACCATTGATCTCCCAGTTTTCTTTCCAAATTACACTGACAGAGCTGAGAGAAGATTACATTGCTTGGATGTTCACCGGCAGCTACACTTCTATCTGGATAGAACTAAACTAACGAGAAAATTAGAGCAACTCTTCTTATCTTACGCGGAAGGGAAGCAAGGCCTTCCAGTTTCTAAAGTGACCTTGTCCAGATGGTTGACCTCTCATCACTTTAATATGTCAATTGAGGCATAAGGAGCTCCCTACCAAACCTAGGGCTCATTCAACTAGAGCATTAGCTTCCTCAGTTGCTTTTCAAGCGAGGTTACCTATGGATTCTCTTTGTGCAGCGGCCACATGGGCCTCCCCTCAAACCTTTATTTCTCATTACAAACTGGATATTGCCTCCAGAAATCATGCTGATTTTGGTTCCACTGTACTCAAGAGTCTGTTCCATTGAGCCACCCAGGACTAAGGTGCTAGGGACGCTGTCCCATCCAGCAAGAATGAAGGTGAGATTGACAACTTAACATTAAGAAGTTATGTACTCACCATAACGTTCCATGTTGGTTGTCTTCTTCTCGCCTTCTTTCTTGCGTCCCACCCTCCATCCCCCTAGCCTGGAAAGACCTAGAGTATTGGGTGAGACATTCTTTGTCACCAGGATTACCCCTTCACCTAGAGCTCTTGTCCCCTTTTTGGTAGCCCTGGTGAAAGACAGGCTGTGGGTCTCATAGTTGTGTAGAGTTCATAGATTTATCCTTTCTTGTGGTGGGACATGTTTTTGTCCATAGTGTTAGCTATCAAACAAGATCTGGGTATGTGACGCCTAGCATTATGGGACATAGGTTAGCCTTGAGCCGGTAAAAATAGCTCTCGAGCTTTAGTATTAGGCGGAGTTGGAGCCGAGGTTCGGCTCCGAACCCATCCAGCAAGAAAGAAGGCGAGAAGAAGACAGCTAACATGGAACGTTATGGTGAGTACATAACTTGTTATTTTTTACCGAGTTCTGGGGTCCAAATAATGGGGTGCCACGATTCCCGAGTGGCGCCCCTTAATTTCCAAATTTCCCAGCATTTTATTTTAAAAGTTTTACTTCCTGGTATTTGAGCTGACGTCATCATGTGCGCAATGACATCAGCTCTGTGAAACATCCTGCCAGCCTGTCGGAATTAATTTCAAGGGCTCAACGTGCATGTATTTCCAGCTGGTGGGAACAACCACGATGTGAGGCTGGACATCTGTGCTGCCTACAGAAGAACAAGCTGCCAAAGGAATGAAAGCAGAGGTTGTTGTTCACAGAGGAGTGGAGGATGTTAGAAGACATTACTACCTGCAAAGGTAAGAGCTGTCGGAGGGGTGTGTGTGTGTGTGTGTGTGTGTGTGTGTGTGTGTGTGTGTGTGTGTGTGTGTGTGTGTGTGTGTTATGTGTCATGACATAAATAAAATATCTTATAGTAGAGATTTTAGAGAATAAGTTTCATGGTGAAAGGAAGAGTCATAGTTTGCAAAACCTGTCTGCTATTCAAGCAGAATCCACATATTCCATTTATTCATGTTCTTCTAAAGACATGCGTCTGAAGCATTTCTCCCCGGACCTCTGCTGAAAATAGGCTCTGTGGAACCTAGTCGGACTTTCCCAGTCAAAAATGTTAAAAATAAAATGTTCCCTGTACTTCTCTAGTCTACATTACTATTTCCTGTCCTTTTCAATGGGATGTATGTAGTAAACGTGCAAACTGTGTTTTGAACAGAGCTTTGAATACAATACAAAACATTTTGTGAGTGCATTGTCACGTGGGTGGTTTTCTACTTTAGTTCTGAGTTAAATTTTAATATTTTTGTAGTGTCTGGTAGTTTTGTGGAAATAATCTCACTGTAATGTAATTTTATAATTGGCTGACTGCAGTACTTATTTTCTTTAATGTTTGTTACTTTAACTTTTTTGTTCTAATTGTGTCACATTAAATTTTATTATTAGAGGTTATGCAACTGTAATTACTTTTGCGGGCCTGACTATATTTTTGTGTATTCAGTATGTGAAATTTCATTTTTTTTTCAATTAAACTAATGGGGCTAAGCTGTAGTGACTGTTTACTTGATTGGAGTGTTGAGACATGGTTGACGGTATTTATGGAGTGATGATAAATAATTGATGGTATGCGCAGAGTGGAGATAAAGAAAAATATCTTCACTGTTGTTGTTGTTGTTGTTGTTGTGTCTTTCGGCTTTTCCCGGTTAGGGGTCGCCACAGTGGAACTCCGGTCCGCTAATGATTGGTAGTTGAGTTTTACATGCCGAGTTACCAGCCCTGATGCACAACCTTCAGCGAAGGTACGCCCATTCACGCATGTCTCCACGCAGTAGACGCTCTAGCTGAGAATCGAACTGGACAGTGTCTTACTGTGAGGCGACAACGCTACCGCAGTGTAAATGATAAATTTGTCATAGCTCCTTATCAGTGTCCATTCTATGATACAGGTTCAGCAAATGAAAGAGTATCGCAGGTAACAGGTATGTGTGTGATATATATATATATATATATGTGTGTGTATGTGTGTATATATATATATATATATATATATATATATATATATATATATATCAGTGTGTATGTGTGTGCGTGTGTGCGTGTGTGTGTGTGTGTGTGTGTGTGTGTGTGTGTGTGTGTGTGTGTGTGTGTGTGTGTGTGTGTGTGTGTGTGTGTGTGTGTGTGTGTGTGTGTGTGTGTGTGTGTGTGTGTGTGTGTGTGTGTGTGTGTGTATGTAAGTAGACTTTTATGATTGAAATGTTCTGAATTGGACACTTTCGTCAGTATTGATTTATGCATTTTGTTTAATTGCCTACTGAAAAAAATGTTCAAACGATAAATTTAAAATGTGCTCCAAGTCTAACAAGTGTGCTATATTTTTCAATGAATATAATTTAATAAAGTCAGGAAGGTTTATCAAAGAACACATGTGTGTTTCTTGTTTTGTGTGCAAGGGGGCCTATGATTTGAAAACAGCCCAAAGGTAATTGTTATCCACCACTGGCCAGACGCATTTTCTTTGGATGTGGTGTGGGTTTCAGTGATGTTTCAATGAATGTGAGTTTCATGGGCAGAGAAGTTTTACTGCTAAGTCTGTTTTCATTGTGTGACAGTATTGCTTTGTTTAGCAGATGTCTATTAGTGTTTGTACATTGTGCTATAAAATGTAAAAATATAATCCAAGTAATCATTGCAGAAGTAAAACAGTATACACATTAGTGTTTATGGTAAATGGGGTGAAATAGCCAGTTAATGGAATATTGGAATGGCTACAGGGGGACTCTGGTGCCATATTTTGGTTGTCTGTTCTTCAGTTTGCGTTTAAAAGTTGGTTTCCCACAATTACATCAATGTGGGTGGGGTTGCGTAATTGTGTATGCAGATTTTATGTTAATCAACGTACAGATTTGTACCTATTTTTCATGGGCCTTGTCCATATTTTTGATGTTTCCAGGTTGAGAGGTATGTAGGCATTTCATCTCCATCACGTCTAGTTGCCTCAACTTCTCGGCATTCACTGTTCTGGTTTTTGTACCATACAGTAGTACTGGTCACACCACTGTTTTGTACGGGTCTATGTCAGTCCATCAAAAAAGCTGACGATCGAATACCAGATGTTCGAACTGTGAAGTAAACCAAGGAAAGAATTCTGTGGGTCATTTCTGTGGCTTCGCAATTATCAGGACTGTGGTGGGAAGTTACGGGTCGGGTTCAGGTAAGTGTGCAATTGTGTGGACATTAGGGTTAGGGCACAGGTTAGGTGAGTTAGGTTTAGGGTGCGGGTGAGGTGGGTGTGCCATAGTGACAGACTTTAGGGTTAGGGTGGGATAGGTGAGTTAGAGTTAGGGCATGGGTCTGGTGAGTGTGCGATAGTGACGGACCTTAGGGTTAGGGTTTGGGTTAAGGTAAGTGGATAGGTAGTAGTGTATGTACAGTTTAGTGTAGGGTTAGATGTAGGATTTTATATGTATGTGTGTGGATTGATGGTTTTTTGGTGTGCTTGTGTTGTGTGTGTGTGTTTCTTGGAACAGCGATTTTTTTCCCTGGGGAAAAAATCGCTGTTCTAAGACTTCAATGTTTGTGCAATTCGTGGTTTGAAGTTCGAACATATGGTTTTCGAACTTCAGCCTTTTCGGTGAACTGATATAGACCCGTTTTGTGCACCTTACTTTTCAGTTACCCTGGCATTCTTCTATCTCATACTACCCCTGACACCTGAATCAGTTGGGTGCAGTCCCCCTGGTTCTAGCTTTGACCTCCTCATTCAGGCTTCCCCTCTCCTCGACCAGCCCCCACAAGATACTTGACGCTGTTAATCTGTTTTACCATTTCCTTTTTATCTCAGTTGTCAGCTTCTTCTGATTTCCCTCATTTGCTGCCATTACATTTGTGTTATCTGTACACTGTTTCATCCTGTGTGCCTTCAGTTTTCCATTCTGTTCTCATATCATTTGCTGACGTTCTTGCTCATCACATGCTTGCAGTGCCACATTTTCTGAATAGACCTGCTTTGTTGAGCTGTCCCCACCAACCAATTTGCTAATGTGTCCATCACTAGTATGAATAGCAGTAGGCTAAAAACTGAACCCTAATGTAAGCCCACTTCCACTGCAAACCCCTGTGTGAGTCCAAACCCTGCTCTTACTTGTGTCATTCGCTCCTTCTACATAGCCTGCACTAATTCTACCAATGTTTTTTATACTTCGAAACATCACAGGACTGCCCAAATCATTTTTCTTTGACTTATGTGTATCAGACACATATCTTTGTTCAAGTCCAGGAATGCTGAGTTGTACTCTTTGATCAGCTGTATCTTCTTCACAGCTATCTGCCTCACTGCAAGCAACAAGTTGGTTCTGCTGCAGCCTGATGTAAATCCAGACTACTCATGTTCCATCTTACTTTCTAGTGCTCTGCATATTCATTTATTAAGCACCCTCTATAGAGCTGTCATGCAGTGTAACAGGAGTTTGATACCTCTTTACTGCCCACAGTTGTGAATTTCCCCTTTGTTCTTTTACATTGACATTAGAATGCTTACTATGCAGTCATCTGTAATGCATCTTGCTCTCTATACTGCTATGAGTGACCTATGAAGCCATTTTTCTCCTAACCCATCCAACATCTTGTTAATATCTGCAGTGACTTCATCTGAGCTTGTTACTTTCCCTGACTTCATTTTCCTTAGTGTTATTCTTACTTCTTCTCGGGTGAGATCTTTTTACTCTTTCATCATAGGCTGTATCTGGGCAGAACAGCTTCTGTAGGGTATTCTTCATTCCGAAGTTGCTAGAAGTACTTCTTCCATCTGCCTTTGATGTCCTGTAGACTGGTGAGCAGATTGCTGCTGGCAACCCTTACAAAGGGTGTCTGATAACTGTCATCTTTATCTTTCTGTGTTTGCATTGCAACCTGATAAGAGTTACTTTGTGCCATCTGCCAAGTCACTTTCTGGAAACTGGTAGAGTGCCTCTGATTACCTTGTTCTTTGCTGTTGTGACTGCTCTCTTAACCTTTTTGTCTGTAAACCAATATTCTTGATTAGCCTTTTCCATCTTTTCTGTCCCCACTTTTTCCTGCACACCTCCTTTCTTTTGATAACTTCCATCACCAGGTATTCTTATGTATCCTATTTCCATACCTGTATTGCACACACACTTGTTCTGCAGTCCTTGTGCATGCTGTTTTGAGACACTGCCATTTTTCTTCACTTATCTCCTCATCTTCCTAAGGTGCAAATGTCTTGAATATTTCATTGAACTCTTGTGCTTTCACTCCAGTAAACTTCCAGGTCTTTAGCCTATTCTGTGTTGACCTTATAGCCTTCTGTGGGTATTGCTTGCTGCTGATTGTGGCCACCAATGGCTTATGCTGTGGACCTGCTGTTTCACTGAGGATGACATTGCTATCATTGAATCTACCATAATGCTCTTTCTTTACTAGGTGAATGTCTACCTGAATTGCATGGTGGCCACTCTTGTATGTGATCTTGTGATTGTCTCACTTCCTAAATAATATGTTGGCCACCATTAAGCCATTTGCCAGAATAAAGTCTAGAATGGCCTCTTTTTCTTTATTGCTTTTGCCCATACATGCAGACCCAGGCAGTCGTCTTATCCTGTTCTGTTTGTTCCAAAATGAGCATTCAGGACCCTTGTTATTAACACCATTTCTGCCTGAATGCACTCTTTTCCTTGCTAACACAACCCTGCTGTGAGACGTAGGTTGAGATTATGAATACTGCCCTATCCTTACAAAAGAGTCTGATTGTTATGAGTTGTAACAGTAACCAATTCTGATGACATCCCTTGCTATCTTCTGAAACCTCTTACTCACCACAATTTCTGGAACATTTCTAGTCTCTCCTTCCTCTGAGTTGTAGATCCTGGATCTCAAGCCAAGTAGCTTTGTTGCTCTGTCTTTTCTTCTTGTCTCCTGGATACAGAGAATATCCATCCCCCTTCTTACCATCATGTCATCCACTTCCAAGCTGCATCCTGTCAGTTAACCTATATTGAGTATAGCAATCCTTAGTTCCTGTTGGGCAGATTGACTGGTCTTATGTCAACCTTTTGCTCAGTAACCCCGGGTAATCCAAGCTGGGTAACTGAATACTGACCAGCCAGTAAGTTACTGACCCAGGGCTGCTAGGCTTTACAGCAGGTACACACTGGCCAATAGAGATTCATAGGTGCCACCCACCATTAGCATGGATCCCTGGCATAGGTCAGTAGGCTGGGTCCTCTACCCACTTATCACTGTCAGATACCAGCAAATGCCCATGCCCACAATTTGACCAAATCACCTAGAGGTAGTTTTTACACTGTTGAATGGCTAGTCCTGATACAGCATACAGTCTGTGATTCATGTTCTCCTGTCTAGAGAATTCTGTGTACCACATTTGCTGCCTAAAGTGGGTGGTCTATATGATTCTTCCTCTGGTAGACACCACCTATAGTCTGTGCTGCTGTCCATGACTCCGTTCAGTTTTTGGGAGAGTTTGAAGTGGAAATTCCCATCATGTTTTGGGGAGGTGGGAGGAGCCCCACAGAGACACAGAGAGAATATACAGATTCCACATAGGCATTGGCTGGAGTTCAGAATCAAACTATGCACCTTGTGTGTGGGAAGCAAAGGTTTTAACCATGAAGCCACTGTGCCAAGAAAATGGTTCTGCTAAGATGCTCTGAAACCACTAAGTATCAGAAATATTGAAAACTAATGCCTGAAAAACAAAAGGGAAAAAAGTAAAATGAAAATGTTATTTACACTGGAGCGAGCAGTTTTTATGGACAGCAAATTCAATGACATATTTTTTTTTCTAAAAATCTGATGTTATTAATTTTCATTCGTTCCTCAACAATTTGGTGTGGATCCAACCCTCAGATCTGACTTGATTGTTACTTTTAACTTGTGGCCACTAACAAAGTACCGAGCTCTTCCCTTATCTGTAACGCTCTATCCCCTAGCATACTTCACATCTCTTTTGCCACTTTTGCTTTCAGACGTGGTCACTGTGAGCTTTCAGCTTAGTGTTCAAAATTAGAGATAAGTCGTTCTATTATTATTGTTATTCGATATCTAATTACTTTTTTCTATAGTTTCTATATTTCTTCCATTTATACACTTTAGTGTAATTCTTTCTATCATTGCTGGTAATTTTATTTCTACATCTGTCCCCTTTTACACACTAGTGTAGTCTTCAGTGCTTTAGTTGGTATCTCCTTTCCAGTTCTATCTTAAAAAAAAAAAAAAACATAGCTTTGTATTGTTACTTTTTCCTATAAAAATGTCTGAAAAACCATCTGGGTTTGAAAAATGCCAGAAATGCGGTCATAACTTACAGCTTTCTGATGCTCATGCCTTATGCTTTTACTGTCTAGACCTTGAGCATCTGCAAAAAAGATTGCAACATTTGTAAATCTTTTAATCCTCGGGCCAATGAGGACCTGAAGAATAAGCTCATTTTAAAAGGCTTGCTTCCTTCAAGCTTCTTGGAGGCTTTATCTGGGGCTTAACCCCCCCCCCAAACCTGTGTCTGAGGAACAGTCCAGAAAAGCTTTGGATCTGTAAGGCTTCTCCACCCCTTCCTCAGATCTGATGGTGGAGCCTCCAAGGAAGAAACATAAGAAGCTGGATCTGAAGACAACTCCTTCACCAAAACTGGTGTCAGACTCAAAGTCGACTTCCTCTGATTCTGGCTTATCGGATCTGAAGCTTCCACCTAGGATTTTCCCTCCCTTGATCATGTACCCCTTCAGGTCCCGTCTCCATATTTAGAGTCTCACTGGCATTCCATGTCTCCCTCTGTGGGCTCATTGTCTTGTTCCTCCAGAAGTCTGACTGAAGCCGATGTGGATAAAATGATGAGGAAGTTTCTCTCAGCAAAGATTCAGATGGGAGTTCTTCCGGCTCCTTCCCCTGTGAGTCAGGAAGTTCTCCAAAATTCCACACCTCCAATCTTGGCTTCTTCTCCAATCCAGCTAGTGGTTTTAGAGCCCTTCGATCTGAGTTTTCTGAGTTGGACCCAAAGATCATTGCATCTTCGGCTCTTAGACCTTCTTTGAGTGCATTGGTTCTGAGTACATTGGAGCCAGGCAACTCTCAGAGCAGTTGCGACCCTGTCATATCTGAGGTGCTGGAGTCGACTCTAAAGTTTTCAGAGCCATCTCTGCCACTCAGAGCTTTGGCACTGGATAGCTCAGCTCAGCTACATCTGCCCCCTTTTACATGCTAGTGTAGTCTTCAGTACTATAGTTGGTATCTCCTTTCCCCTTTCCTTTCCATTTCTATCTTTAAAAAAAACACAGCTTTGTATTGTTACTTTTTCCTATAAAAATGTCTGAAAAACCATTTGCATTTTAAAAATTCCAGAAATACGGTCATAACTTACAGCTTTCTGATGCTCATGCCTTGTGCTTTTACTGTCTAGACATTGAGCACCTGCAAAAAGATTGCAGCATTTGTAAATCTGTTAATCCTCTTGCCAATGAGGACCTGAAGAATAAGCTCATTTTAAAAGGCTTGCTTCCTTCAAGCTTCCTGGAGGCTTTATCTGGGGCTTAACCCCCAAACCTGTGTCTAAGAAACAGTCAAAAAGCTTTGGATCTGTCAGGCTTCTCCATCCCTTCCTCAGGTCTGATGGTGAAGCCACCAAGGAAGAAACATAAGAAGTTGGATCTGAAGACTGCTCCATCACTGAAACTGGTGTCAGACAAAATCACCTTCCTCTGATCCTGGCTTATCAGATTGAAGCTTCCACCTAGTATTCTTTCTCCATTGATCATGTACCCTTTCAGGTCCTGTCTCCATATTTAGATTCTCACTGTCATTCCAGGTCTCTCTCTATGGGCTCATTGTCTTGTTCATCCAGAGATCTGACTGAAGTTGATGTGGATAAAATGATGAGGAAGTTTCTCTCAGCACAGATTCAAATGGGAGTTCTTCTGGCTCCTTCCCCTCTGAGACAGGAAGCCCTTCAGAATTCTACACCTTCGATCTTGGCTCCTTCTCCAATCCAACTAGTGTTTATAGAGCCCTTGGATCTGAGTTTTCTGGGTTGTATCCAAAGATCATTGCATCTTTGTCTCTGAGACCTTCTTTAAGTGTACTGGCTCTGAGTACATTGGAGCCAGGCAACTCTCAGAGCAGTTGCATCCCTGTCAGATCTGAGGTGTTGGAGTCGACTCTGAAGTTTTCAGAGCCATCTCTGCCACTAAGAGCTTTGGCACTGTATAGCTCGGCTCCAACCACTGCCATGGGTGGACTGCCTTTGGGGCAGGGGGAGCCAGTGGGGCAGAAGCTTGGCTTCTCAGCTGCATCGACTTCCTTCTTCCCAGACCGTTCTGCTTTTGAGGTAGTCGAGAGAGTGTTTTCTGCCTCTGCAGGATGGATGGTTCCTCCCCCATTAGATCTCCCCTCTGGAACATGTGTGCCTCTACCTTGAGTCTCATCACTCTACTCTTCAGAGACAGCCAACCCAAAGTCTCCAGGCTAGCCGACAGGGTATTGCCATTTTTTCCAGTACTTCTCTGGATCACCCCACAGAAGAATTCCCTAGGAAGAGAAAGTGCAAGAGGAGACACTTAGACTCCCTTCAGGAGTCAGCCGCTGAAGATATTGATTTTGATGAGGGGAAAGAGTACCCAAAATCACCATCTGATGACATCTCATGTGGAGACATCCTAGAGATCCTTAAGCAGAGCAGTGGCTGGTCTATGAATAACTCTTCCCAAGAGGAATTAGTGTACCTTGAGGCCTTTGGATCTGGCCTGTCTACCTCCTCGGTAACTCTGTCCACCAACAAGCTCATTTATTTGATCTCTAGGTGGGCTTAGAAGGAAACAGACACTGTTGAAGTGATCCCCAAGAGACCAGACCAGATTTTGGCACCACCTCAAGGAAAGTAATCTTGGAGCAAGGGAGTTTCGTTAGATTCCTTGGTCATTGTTGTGGCCACCAAAAAGGAACTCACAGAACAGAGTTCTACTGTCCATCCCCCTAATAGGGAGTCAAGGGCCTTGGACAGATTTGGGAAGTGTGTTTATACTTCAGTGACATTGTCATTCAGATCGCTGAATTATTGGCACACTTCACTGGATTGCAGAGGGATTTGATTAAGGAACTCTCCAAATTCCTTGCCGGGATCAGTACCTCTGAGACTCAGACTTCTGCAGCCTCACAGTTGGCTACCCTATAGCTGATTACTAATTCATCCGTGAGGCTCATTTCACATGTGGCTGAAGGTACCTCAGGGATGGAAGGTTCATGCATTTCCATGCGGAGGCATGCCTGGATGCATTTGTGTGACTTCGTAGAGCCCTTCAAGTCTTCCTTCATCAGTGTGCCTGTTGATGGAACTCCTTTGTTTGGCCCTCAGGTAAAAGACACACTCTCCAGGTGCAAACAGGATGGAAAGAACCTCTGTGCAGTAGGAGTACTTATTTCGACCCCTCAAACAACCTTTTCCAGGAATCAACAAGGAGATCAGAAAATGTGATTCAGAAAGTCACAAGTCCTTTCCATGACCACATGGAGATAGCTTCCCCAGAGGTAAGTGGAGAACTTGAATGGAAGACCCCACCCACGTGGCAGTGGAGGCCTGCAGAACCAGGGTCCAGAGATTCTGTCTCTGACAGACCCTACCAGCGCTCCTGAAAGGAGCCCTGATTATTCACCTCTTGAGGCAATTGGCAGTTGTTTATCCCTGCACCATAGAGCCTTGCTAAACATTACAAAATGTACATGGGTGCAGAGGATTATTTCCAGAGGTTATATAATTCCCTTTTCCCTACTACCTCAACTAGTATGCATAATTCCTAATATTCCACCCAGTCAGAGGAAAGCAGTAGCACTAGAAATAGAAAAGCTCCTAGAAAAAAGAGTCATCCAGGAGGTCCCACCAGACCAAATACAATCCGTAACTTACTCAAGATTCTTTTTAGTACCAAAGAAAACAGTGGACTGGAGACTGATTCTGGATCTCAGCAGTCTGAACAGATCAGTTCAGTATATCATGTTTTGGATGGTCATAGTTCAGTCCATTCTGCCTTTTTTTGTACAAGGATGTCTGGATGTGCTCGATAGACCTTCAGGATGTGTACTATCACATAAAAATGAATAGACAATACAGAAGGTACTTACGCTTCCATCTGGGAGTCAGTCATTACCAGGTCAGAGCACTGCCCTTTGGCCTCACCACAGCCCCCAGGGTGTTCACCAAATGCATGGCAGTGGTAGCAGCTCACTTGAGACTACAGGGATTCCGAGTGTTTCCTAGCATCTACTGATAAGATCTAAAGACCAGGTACTCCAAACTTGCTCCCTCCTGGGGATTACCATAAAATACAGTAAATCTCACTTAGAACCATCTCAGACATTGGAGTTCATAGTAGCAATTTTCAGCCAGTATCCATGACAGCCTCTCTCCCTTTTCCAAGAGTTCAGACTATCTTATTCCAGGTTAGAAAGATAATCCAGAATTCCTCAGTTTTGGCCCAATTAATTCTACAAGCCATGGGAATGAATGTTTGCGGAGATAGTTCTAGTTCCACTGTCAAGATTTCTTATATGAATTCTTCAGTGGATGTTAGCAACTCAATGGTCCATCAGCATATATCCACTCAAGAATTACCCAAGCATGCAAAAGATACCTTTGGTGGTGGATCTCAGATGAGGTTGTACAAGGCTGTCCCTTCATTTTTCCTCAACCCAAGACCATAGTGACCAAAGGTGCATTCCAGATTGGTGGTGGTTGGGGGGCACTTCCTGGGAAAAACAGTCCAAGGCACATGGTCCCTCAAAGAGGCCAATTTGTATATCAATGTCCTTGAAATGAGAGGAGTGCTCTTAGCATTGCAGGCTATCCAAGATTCTCTTCTGGGACAGTTGTGATTCAAACAGATAATACGTCCATGGTTTGGTACATCAACAAACAAGGAGGAACCAGATCTTACCCCCTGTTTCAAGATGCTCCCAGAGTTTGGCAATGGGCAATCTCATCCACCTGATTTCTGATAGCAGTGCACATTCTGGGGAAATCCAGTGTGACAGCAGACAAGTTAAGCAGGTCCATTCTACTACCTCACGAGTGGTGTCTCACAAGAAAGTGGTGCACATTATTTTTCATCAATGCGGCCAACCATGCTGGGACCTGTTTGCGTTTCCCCTAAACAACAAGTGCAGCAGGTTCTTTGCCCTAATTCCCTTGCTGGGAGAGTAACCATGAGATGTTCTTCTACACAATTGCCCCCCGGTCTCCTCTGTGGTTATCCCCCATTCTCTTAATCCCCAAATTTCTGCAGAAAGCATCCCGGTCGAAGAGCAAAGTCACCTTCATTGCCCGTTACTGGCCTCGACAAGTTTGGTTCCACTTCCTTTGGCCTCATTGGAGTCGGGATCCCTCTTTAGAGTCTGGATCCAATTCCAGACCTTCTATCTCACCCAACAGGCATGATTCATCCTGATATCTCAAATATAAAGCTGACTGCATGGTTTCTCCACTTGCTTTGATAGCCAGTCAACATACATTCTCTTCCCCTTTTCATCATATACTTTTGTCTTCTCACAAAGCTTCCACAAGGAAACTTTACAGAAGTAAATGTAAGAAATTTTATTTTTGGGCACATCAGAAACATATTGAACCTCTTATAGCACCAGTAAATAGTGTCCTTGAATTTTTAGCAACAATTTTCATCGAAGGAGCCAGCTCCTCACCTGTGTACAACTAGTTGCCATTTCTAATTTTCACATGGGGATTGAAAACTCCTCCTTGGCTTCATCTAAACTTTGTAAAGCCTTTTTTGAGAAGTAGCCTTCTCTTGAGACCCCTTTATAAAGTTCCAACTCTGCCCTGGGACTTACATTTGGTATTACAGACCTTAATTCATTCACCTTTCAAACCAGCTGCTAAATGCGAGTTAACATTTTTGACCTGGAAAGCTATATTTTTGGTAGCCATCACTTCTGCTAGAAGAATATCAGAACTTCAAGCACTGTCTTCTAAACCTCCTTACGTAGTATTTGATAAGCATAGGATGGCTTTACGAACCAATCCTTCCTTCTTAAGGACTTCTCATTATCAAACATCAACCAAAATATTAATTTGCCAGTTTTCTTTCCAAAATTTTTAAACAAAGGTGAATATATGTTACACTTACTGGATGTTCACAGACAATTGCATTTTTACTTACACAGAATAAAAAAATTTAGAAAAACAGATAGATTGTGTGTCTCCTTTGCGGATTCCAAATTAGACAAGCCACTCACAAAGGTAACCTTAGCTACATGGCTAACCAATTGTATATCCTTTGTCTGTAACAAATTGGGCCTTTCCTTACAAAACCTTTAAGACCTCACTCAAGCAAGTCCATGGCAACATCTTCAGTTTCCAGGGCTTCCATGGACAATATATGTGTGGCTGCTACTTGGGCTAATCCTCATACCTTTATTACTCATTACAAATTGGATCTGGTCTCAAGGGGAAGAGCAGCTTTTTGCTCAGCTGTGCTCAGGAACATCCTTCCTTAGAGTTCTCCTAGGATTAGAGGTAGCTGGGGACTTTGTCTCATTGATAACATCTGACAAAAAAGGTATATACTCATCATAATGTTCTGTCTGTGTTGTCCATTTTCATTCTTCCTCAGCTCCCCTCCCACCAACCCCTGCCTTTGAAGTAATGACTGTTCCTTATTTTGAGCTCCAGGTATGGATTTCTGTTAGCATGATGGTAATATTTCCTTTTAGTCCATAAGTCAGCAAACAAGATCGGAGGTATGTTAAGGGATACAGCGTTATAGGTAAGGAAGGAGCTTTAGAGTTTATTAGTTGGCACGAGCTGAAAATAACATCCAAGTTGAGTCAGAGGGTTGTATCTGAACCCAGTTGTTGAGGAAGAATGAAAGTGGACAACACAGATGAAATATTATGATGAGTGCATAACTTGTTTTTAATTTGACTGACAAGCGTTTTTATCAACAATTAATTGTATCTAAAATATTTAAGACAGAGAAATTGCAACAAAAAATGTTTTTACAGGGTGGGCAAGCCCCCCTGCACCCCTTATGCCCCCCACAGCCCCTTACTTAAATATACTAACTCCCTTGTAGCCAACCACAGAGAAAATTAAATATGAACAACAATAATACGTTGTGTGTGGTGTTTTTTAATTTCTTTGTGGTTGGGCTAAAATGGAGTTAGTATATTTAATAAGGGGGTGTGGGGGCAAAGACCCGGTGCAGGGGGGCTTGCCCCTCCTACAAAACATTTATTTTTGGTGCATTTTCCCTGTCTTAAACATTTTAGATAAAATTAACTGTCGATAAAAATGCTTGTCAGTCAAATTAACCACATAAAACTGTCAGTAAATTTGGTGTGGATAAAACGTGCTTTAGATAAATTTAAGTAGATCCATATACATATATATATACACAAACTATATAGTCAAACCACCTTGAAGAAGAGAGACTTTCTAATGAAGGGAAATACTGCTAGTGCACGCAAAGAAATCATACCAGTAGTGATATCTTACTGAAAACAGCATTTGGCATTGCATGCTTTGGGCCATTGGCAGGAAATTTTACCTTGGCCATCTGTAGATGTTCCCAAGAAAATATTGTCAGATAGCACTATAAAGCTATAGTCAGTGTTTTATGACTCTTTAAAGTAATTTCATCCACTAATGGGTTTCATTAACCTTACTTTAATCTGATAGAGTGACAACCACTGTATTCTCTAGGAAGGGTCAGTGTGATGGTGTACTGCAAAGTTAGGGTTTTTATGTCACCTATCTTGTATTTATTCTGTTTGGGTTTTAAAACAGCAGTCATTACTCCTTGTGTAGGCTTACAATGATTCTGTCCCTTCTTTCTGCATGACCTTGCTAGGTGCATGAGGCAGCATTATAAAGCCAGCATTGTTAGGAAGATGTTCAACACACTGTCTTACTGGCATTTGGGATAGCAGTGCCCTGCTACCCTTTCTTTGGCAGTCTACCAAAGCTGAGACTCCCTCCCCACTGCCTGCGTGTTGGTGTGATGGGCCTATCACCTTGCAGCACAGGGCTGCCTTTCAGACCCACAGGCAAGACCCTTTCTCTTTTCTAGTGCCAGAGTGAGAGAAAGATCTCTTGGAAGACTCCTTCCATTTCTGGATCTGTTACGTTTCTGAGCTCAGATAAGAAACCTTTTTGGGGTTTTATTTCCTCCCTTTGCCTTTTTCTGTTAATAATAGTCTATGTTGATACTTGTGTTTTTTCTGTCTGAGGAATTGTATGAATGGGGGGGGGGTTCCTGCAGTATAAAGCTCATACTGTTTATTATCAGCTAATTCTTGGTTTCTGTGGATTTTTAACCCTTGTAATTTGTTGTTTGGCAATTTGTAAATGTTTAACTGAGTTTCTGCACTAAGGCTTTTTTAGTGCACATCTTCTTCATATGGCCACTGCTGCAGTAGCCTTAGCTATATGGGTTATATCTTGTCAAGGATATAACAGCTAGACAGCTTCCAAAGCTTCAGGACACCTTCTACCCACCACATCTGTCAAGCAGCTTGAGCTAAGCTGACTAAAAGACAAGTTCTGGTGCAAAACCCATCAGAGTTTTCCTGACGTCAAAGAGTACACTCCTCTGAGGCTTTCAAGGATTGGCAGTTGGCTTGTGCTTTCCTTTGCTGATCAAATAAGTTCCCTTTGAGGGGAAAAAAACTTCCATTTTCCTATATTTACTGATGTATTACTGTTCTCTTCAGGAAATGTATTTTGAAGCTACGGGTGTTGTGTTTTAATGAACTTTCTCAAGACTGTAACTTACTTTTATACATAGCACTCTCAGTTTAAAAGTAGTGTAAACTAATTGGTAACATATTTTTGGTGGAGAAATTGTGTTTATTTTTCCATTGTGGGGCTGCCGTAGTGTTTGAAAGTGCTTTTCATTTATTTTTTTTTTCCTGTCAAAAAAAGTTACTTTGTGAACTGGTAGTTTTACTGGCATTTGTTGCTTGTCTTTCCCAGGAAAAAGGCACACATTTCAGCTTGACCATGGAACAAATTGTTGGTCCCATGTTCGGTCCTTCTTACAGCTACCAAAAGAAAAAGTTAGGCAAACAGCCTTTGCCAGTACAGCAGCCTAGCAGTTTGCCTCAGTCACAGGTGGATGACTCTGTTGTGGCCATTAATTGTACCTCAGGCCACTCATTTTCTACCTTGGATGCCTCTGTTGTAGCACCTACAGACACAATGGACTGGGGGTTAGCCACATTCTCTGCAGCTGTTGGTGTCCCCTCAGTGAGCAAGGGAGAGACACTTTTGTTGGTCCTGGGAGAGAGAACAGGGAAAGTTTCCATGTTGTGTCAGAATGATGTACCCATCCCTGGGGAACAATTGGCTGTCCTTAGTAACACAATTGGACCAATTTTTCCTGTCAAAAAGAAACAGAAAACAAAGCTTTATCTACTCCTTCTATAGGGTATTTCTAAGATGGCTCCACACTGATCAACAGCTTAACTTCAGCTCTCACAGTGTCAAAACAGAAACTGAGAAACTACAGACAAAGATATTGTCAACTTGAGTAAAATTGAGTTACTTGCTTGTAAATACACTACCTGGATGCCTGCAAAGAAGAAACTAAGAGAGCCTGAAGTAAAATCAACTATAAAACTTGAAAACACATTGACTGGGATGAATCCTGCATCTGTTCAGTAAAAAGCACTTTAAGCTCCAGCTTTGGTAGAAGATATGGCTTCCAGCAGTCTAGAGGAAATAAACAAGTCAAATGTACTCAGAGCTGAATAAAAATAAATTAAATACTGAAGGAGCATATTAACTCAAATGACAAAAGGATGGAGAAAATGGAAGAAGGTTTAAACAGATATTTAGATGAGGTGATAAAACTACTAAAAATCAGAGGTCAAAATAAAGAAAAGGCTGGGTATGAGACTGCTCAAGAAGTGATG
Source organism: Protopterus annectens (assembly GCF_019279795.1). Lineage (NCBI taxonomy): Eukaryota > Metazoa > Chordata > Ceratodontiformes > Protopteridae > Protopterus > Protopterus annectens. The sequence goes on from NC_056738.1 coordinate 321,841,355, forward strand.
TTTCAAAAAAAATGGTAGAATTAGAGGACTGAGCAGACAAGGAAAATTTGAGATTTTCTGATGTACCAAAGAAACTAAATGGAACAGACTGTATTATTTTTTTGAAAGCACACATAAGCAGCTGGACTGATATTCTACAGCAGGAACTGTTAATTGAAAGGGCACACAATGTGTATGCTGCAAATATGGCCATGAGAAAGCAGCCAAGGCCTTTATTAGTAAATATGCAAACCTACTAACAGAAAGAGTTGATCCTGACAAAACTGTGGCTAAAGGGCAAATAATTAAAAGCTGGAGACAGTAGAGTGTAGACAATTATTATTCACTGTATACCATGCAGAAGAGAATCAGATTCATTCCAGTAATCAGGAAATGTTGAAAGACAAATGTGAGATTCAAGCTGCTGTGTCCAGCTGACTTTAGAATTTTTTTTCCTGGAGGATCAGTCATTTTTTGATGCAGAACAGGATAAGTAGGCAATTCAAAAGTATGTCCAACTAAAAATTAGGTATTGAGCAGAAGGAGCCTCTGCTTCTCCAACTCCTGATAATTAAGCACATGGAGAGACTTTGCCAGTGAAACCTTTTCCACTGTTGAAAGAAAAATGATTGAGAGACAAAGAAAGAACAGGAGTTGACCAGAATAATCAGGAGCACCATGGAACTGAACCAGAATCTAATGTTAGGAGATGGAGATGAATAGGAAGAAGACTAGCAACATGGAAATTAATGAATAAATGTGAGCCTGCAAAGCATCAATAACATTTGCGAAATATGGTTGCATAACAATAAGTGGAAAGAGTGGACTTTTTTTTAAAACTTTTTTAAATTTGTGAGGAACTGAAAATCATTTTCCTTTCTCCATGTCATTAATGTTTGAAAGTGATCTTGACAGGAGGGGAGAAGGAAGGGAAAATTGCAAGTGTAAATAAAATAATTTCTTTTCTTAACAGTATTTCTATGATACTTCTCACAATATAAACTACATATTTTATAGTGACAAATTTTTATTAGCTCTTCAATGTGATAGAGTTATTAAAGTAAACAGATGCATTTTTTCTTCCTCTTCTCTTTCTTTCTTCTTTTTGGTATTAATGTGGGTATTACAGTGCAAACAGAGAAGAAAAGCTGCTTCTCCAACTCCTGATAATTAAGCACATGGAGAGACTTTGCCAGTGAAACCTTTTCCACTGTTGAAAGAAAAATGATTGAGAGACAAAGAAAGAACAGGAGTTGACCAGAATAATCAGGAGCACCATGGAACTGAACCAGAATCTAATGTTAGGAGATGGAGATGAATAGGAAGAAGACTAGCAACATGGAAATTAATGAATAAATGTGAGCCTGCAAAGCATCAATAACATTTGCGAAATATGGTTGCATAACAATAAGTGGAAATAGTGGACTTTTTTTAAAAACTTTTTTAAATTTGTGAGGAACTGAAAATCATTTTCCTTTCTCCATGTCATTAATGTTTGAAAGTGATCTTGACAGGAGGGGAGAAGGAAGGGAAAATTGCAAGTGTAAATAAAATAATTTCTTTTCTTAACAGTATTTCTATGATACTTCTCACAATATAAACTACATATTTTATAGTGACAAATTTTTATTAGCTCTTCAATGTGATAGAGTTATTAAAGTAAACAGATGCATTTTTTCTTCCTCTTCTCTTTCTTTCTTCTTTTTGGTATTAATGTGGGTATTACAGTGCAAACAGAGAAGAAAAGCTAGACAAAAACATGTTTAAGTTAGCAGGCTGTAAAATCTTGAGTTCTTGAAGTGGAAGATGGGGTGTAAAAGTAGACAGATCATAATATATGTAGAACTGATATGTTTCTCTTAGTTTTGCATAGGTGAATATCTGGATTAAGACCCTTGGTTTAATCCATTAACAAATTTTGAGTGGAAACAGATAAATATGAGAGCACAGAATATAGTGAAAAGTTTTCCTTTAGCAATGAAAGTTTCAGCTTGTCTTTCAGGCTGCAGCAGAGGAATACATGTTTCTTTTTTCTCTTACTGTTCTATAGAGGCAAGCTGATAATAGAGCAGTAAAAGACAGAACACTGGTTTCTTCAAGACTAAAAGTTAATGAGTTCTGAAAGTATGTAAGTAGTTTTCACATCTACTAGAGGAGGAATAAAAATATAAAAAAGAGCATACACCGATTAGTGTAAGGAGAAGCAAAGTCAATAGCATGCTTCTTAGCATGGATAACCTCAATTTCAGGTTAATTAGGGCCTGTGTTAGCAGCTGTCTGATCGGTACAAATGTTCCTATTAGGAGTGTTAAACTTCATTATTTGAAGAATTAAATAGATATGTGTGTTTGTATTAAGTAAATAGGTTATGTGGGTGTTCTGGGATCTTTTAAAGGTTTTTATTAAAACAAAAAGTTTTGTAAAATGTGACATAGGTTCCAGTGCTGATGATGAGGAAAAAAACATTTTTAAAGGATTAACCTTTCAAACATTAATGGGTGCATGTATCACAAAAGCTGGAATTAGATATTGAAAAAAGCTAGCATATATAATAGGTGGGAATAATGACATCTTACCATAATGGTGACACTTTCCATATTATCTTGTAATGTGCATGGTTTCACAGATATGGACAAAAAGCAAAGAATACTTAATTATGTTAAGAAATTCAGAGTGCAAATAGCAATGCTACAGGAGACACATTTGGAAATAACTGAGCATGTGAATTTGGTAATGAAAGAATTTCAGGATGGATATTCTGCAGAATATCGGGGAGAAAGGAAAAGAGGAGCACTTATATTTATTGCTAGAGGAGCTCCAGTCGTGATAGAAGAGGAAAAAATAAAAGCAGATTTGTAGTAATAATGGGCTGCTGGCAAAAGATGAGGATTATACTGGCATGCATTTATATTCCAAGTAAAACTGCTATTTTAGAGCTTAAAAATTTGGGAGAAAAAAATCGGCTTTCATCAGGGAATATTACTTGTAGGTGGGGACTGGGATTTGATTTTCAGCAATGAGGATGTATGAGGGTGGACTACAAGGGAAAATATAACAAAAGAGGATAGATGAAGAATATTTTGAAAATGTTTAGTATGAAAGACATGAATTCAGTAGCAGGAACTCAGAGAGAATTTACATATTATTCCCCAAGGTGATTGACTAGACAGAAATTATATTTCACAGGAACTTCTCGATTTAATTAAGAACATTGGTACATATCCAATAACTATTTTGGATCATGCACCAGTAATTACTAAGATACAAATTCAGGGTAATTAAGTAAAGATGAGACACTGGCACTTCCCCACCTACCTGTTAAAAAGACAGGAAATTATGGAATCGATAGTGGAAATGATTAGGGGTGGTTGAAAGTACTCCTGAAATTATAGTGAATGAGATTAAATGAAAATGGAGTTTAAAAATAGAGTAGAAATAAAAGAAAAAGAGATATGGTTAAAAAGTATTAAGTATTATGTATAGCAGCTGACAAAGATTAAATTATTACAAAATAAGGAGAATATCACGGAACAAGAGGGGGCACAATTGCAGAGTGCTAAAGAGAAAATATAGGAGTACCTGGACAATATGCATGACTTTAGAAAGATTGCTGGTTAAGCAACATTTTTTTGATAATGACTCCAGAGTACAAAAACTTTTGGCATAACAACTTAGGCAACAGAAAGTAGAAAGGGTTGGTGCCAGACTTACAGAGCCTATAACAAGAAGAGTAAACAGAGATCATGTAGACGTATTAGACGTATTTTGGCAATTTTGTGAAAATCTGTATAAAGCAGAGAAGTGGGGAAATCAACAAAAAGAGCAAATGGAAATATTTATAAAAGACTTAAATATACCAAGGTTAGAGGCAGATGAGTCTCAACAACTAACAGTTAAAATAGGAGGACATGAGATAAAAATGGTGATGTGTAACCAATCTACAGTAAAGTCTCCAGGAATAGATGGTATTCCAGTGGAAGTTTGGAAGCTAGGAGGGGAGAAAGTGATAAAGATCTGGAAGATTGTGTGTAATAGTATTTTAAAATGAGGGGAGGCAGCAACATCCTGGAAAAAAAAAGCTGTGGTGTCTGTAATACCTAAAGATGGTAAAGATCCATCTGATCCAATTTCATATAGGCCTATTTCATGATTATAAAGTTATAAAGTGTTTATGTCTGTAATGGCTAAAAGAATGGCAATGGTGATGCCAGAACTGATATATATGGACCAGTGTGTTTTTTAGAGGGGAGGCAAACATCTGACAACATTAAAAGAACAGTAATAATCCACAGGGAAGCAGAATGTAAATCACACTTATTGGTGTTGATGCAGGGAAGGCATTCAGTAGAGTAAACTGGGATTTTATGAGTAGGGCAATGGAACCATTTTTATTTCCTGATGCAAAGAAAACAAGGGACTCAAAAATTCAAAGATCTAATTGGTATGGGGTTCAAGAAAAATTGGGTTTATTTGCAGATTATATCATTTTGTACCTGATGGAACCAGAAACCTCACTGTTGTGGAATATTCTGAGACATTTCTGCCTTTTTTTTCAGGATATAAAATTAATCAAGATAAAACAGAGGCTATAGCTATAAACTATGTACCCTACTATCCACATATGAATTTATCTAGCAATACCCGTATTTATGGGGACATGTAAAATTAAGTATTTAGGAGCATGGATTAAAAAGGGTTCAGTTATGGCAGTTAAGGATATGTGTGAAGAGACTAAACAACTAAAGATAATACAAAAAATGAGAAATTGGAATCTCTTGTATATATATATATATATATATATATATATATATATATATAGATAGATAGATAGCTAGCAAGATGGGTTACCGTCTATATCTCGAAATCCCAGAAGCACGAAGATGAAAATCCCGAGACGACAATCATGAAACAGGAAACACCAAACCACATAAGTTTAACCAGGGCAAGTAAACACTTGCCCAAAACAGCATGAACACTCACAGCACCATCTAAAAACCAACCTTAACTATATATACCAACTCCGGGATCGCATTACAGTGGGGAAAGGGCATAATTCCCCATGTTGGACAAGTGTTTACTTGCCTTGGTTAAACTTAGGTTTTTGCGATGTTTCCTGTCGTCTCAAGATTTTTGTCTTCCTGCTTCTGGGATTTCGGGATATAGAAGGGGACCCAGCAAGGTACAAGCAGTTGATGTTTTTAGTCCATTTAGTTTTATACACAGCTCAAACATATTTTTTCCAATCAGAGGAGAAGTTGTGCACAGTAATTAATAAAGAGTTGAAGGATTTTATTTAGGAGGGGAAGAGAGCAAGAGTGAAATGGGATGAGTTGATCCTCCCAACAGAACAAGGAGTTAGGGATTACCTAATATGAAGGGATATTTTAGAGCTACACAGTTAAGACACTTATACATAACACAAACAGAAAGCTACCGTTAAAAGTGGAAAAGGATGATGATGAAGCAGGGGGATAATTCAAGAAATAAGGAAAGAATGAAATTTTGGAAGCAGATCCTTAAGGAGAATAACAACAGTCATACAGAATATTATATTCATAAAGTAGCAGAAAGTGTACTAAGAACTAAGACAACACGGGAACAGAGAAAGGAGATTCTGCTGATAGGGATGACTACAATATGGGATACAGAGAATAAACAAGAGGAAGCTGAAATTAACTGGAGGAAGCTAGAAAAGGGACCAAGGTTGTTGTTGTGTCTTCGGCTTTTCCCGGTTAGGGGTCGCCACAGCGGAACTCCGGCCCGCTAATGATTGGCAGTTGATTTTTATGTGCTGGGTTACCAGCCCTGATGCACAACCTTCGACGAAGGTACGCCCATTCACGCATGTCTCCACTCAGAAGACGCTCTAGCCTGAGAATCGAACCGGACAGTGTCTTACTGTGAGGCGACAACGCTACCGCAGCACCACCAAAAGGAACCAAGGTATTGGGAACAAATAGTTATAGAAGAAAAGTTAATAGGATGCGAAAAGGCATTTGGATGGCAGGCTAGTGATTGCCTTCCCTATCAATGATTGATATCACATTATAGACAAAAAGAAAAAGGATGGTGAGTCTTAAATGAAAGACCTGCACTGGTTGAGTTTTTAAGTGAATCTAGGACAGAAATCATCTGATGGCGCTATAAGGGCAGCAGACACCAGCATCATCATCCACTGACATGCTTGGATGCACCTCTGTGACATCATGGAAAGCTTCGGAACATCTTTTCCCTTTTGGATCCAAAGTAAAAGAAACACTGACCAGGAGTCAACAGGATGGCAATATTCTCTCTTTAGTAGGCACTTGCTTTATTGCACCCCAAAGATCCTACTCCAGGACTCAGTAGGCAGGAAGAAATGGATCTATGTTTAACTGTCGAATAACATTTGCTTCGAACAGCTAAAAATCAAATCCTATCCATTCAACGTTCAATCAGCAAATGTTAATTTTTAGTTAGCCAACACTTCCCTGTCTCATACAATAAAGTATTTCAAACCTACCCAGGTGGGGGTTTCAACCCCCAACTCCCCCAGCTGTATATATACCAACTCCGAGACCACACTACAGTGGGGGAAAAGGCAGACAGGAAAGTGTTGGCCAACTAGTTACTTTACAGTTCACTGAATGAACGTTTCATGGATAGGGTTCAATGTTTAGCCAGTCACTGCAAATGTTATTTGACTGTTAAACATAGACCTGGGAAAAAGATCTGGTTCAGAAAGTCACAGAGCTCTTATCGGGTAACTCATGGTGATAGAACTTCTCATGGCAGAGGATGGGGATACAATAATGGACATCACCCTAAAGGTAAAGGTGGACCGCATAACCAGGCTTTTCATTGACTATTTACCAAAAAGCCTGTCCAGCACCCCTGAAGGATTGCCCAACTGCTGCACTCTGGAGGCATTCGGGTGGTGCTTATCTCTGCACCCACAAGCCTGGTAAAACACAACCACAGATTCTTAGGTGTTAAGCATAATTTACAGAGGTTATTCTATACTATTTTTCCTTCCCCCTGTCAGACAGAAGATAGTTCAGAATTTCTCTTACAGTCAATGGGAACATGTAGCAGCAGAAATTTCCAAGCTGCTAGACAAAAGGAGTCAACCAACCGGTCCCTAAAAACCAGCTAGAATCTGTAGTCTACTCAAGATTCTTTTTAGTACCCAGGAAGAACAGGGGACCTCATACCTGTTCTGGACCTGAGTCAGTATGTCATACAGGCAAAATTCTAGATGGTCACACTTCAGTACATATTGCCTCTACTGAGGAAGGAAGATTGGATGTGGTCCATAGATCTCAAAGGCCCATACTATCATGCAAAGGTAAAGAGACATTCAAGGAAATTTCTCCATTTCTGGCTGTGAGCCAGTCAGTATCATTTCTGAGCCTTGCCATATGGTCTCACCACAGCTAAGTGCATCTGGTCCCTCTGGGAATCCAGGTTTTCCCACACCTCTACGATTGGCTCCTCACCACTACAGCTGACAATCTCTTATTGCACTACTGGGACCTTCTGCTCCAACAGATGCAGGATCTAAGCATCGCAGACAATCTGACCAAAAGCCAGTTTACACTGCTTTAAAAGATAGAGTTTATCAGATACCACCTGAACACAACCTTACAGATTGCTTGACTTCCAATCTTCATGGTGCTTTCCCTCCATCTCACTGCAACTCAACATCTATTGTTGCCTGTTTTCTTTCAACTCAAACATATGGGTTGTCGGATCTGACTGGATCCAGGCTTGGTGCCAGCTGTGAAGCTTCATTAGATCCAGAGCTCTGACTCCTCCCCTACCCATAATTCCCTAGACTCTACCTTAGATGATAAGATCTCATTTGCTACTCCAACATAACTGACCTGTGAAAGAGTTCTCGACAACTTGCTGTATCCTGTCAAAATATTAGCCACTCTTCTCCTGCCATGAGAAAGTTTTTCTCTTTCTGTTGTATTTACCACTAGTTTAGACTTAGAATTAGTCTCTAGTTAGTTAATTTAGTTAGTGTAGTTAATTTGTTTAGCTAAGGCCACCAGGTCTTTTTCTACCTACTGTTAGTTGTATAAAAAGAAATCATAACATTCTTTCCTTTATAGGTTATCGCCAACATGTCTCAATCCTTAAGATTCAAGGAGTGTGGGCATAAACTTCCACCCCAAGACCCACACTCTAAATGCATTTATTGCTTGGGCACTGCTCATCTAGATGTGGACTCTCAGTTCTGTGCAGCTTTCAGTGCTAGACCCCTTCAGACCAGAAGAAACAAACTTGTGATGTGAAGTTGTTCAGTCTTGCCTTCATTCTTACTGATGGGTTCGGAGCTGATCCGCTGCTCTGACTCAGCTAAAATCCAAAAGCTTGAGGTTTTCAACCAGCTTGTGGCCTACTCCCTATCCCATGATGCACTGGTGCTTCCCTCAGATCTTGTTTGCCGCTGCAACAGATTGTGCATTTCACCAGCTCTGGCTAGTGAAATTTAAGTATATTTATTACTATTACTCTTTATTACATTCCTTTATGTTTATTTAGCTAGTAGTATGTCAGATTAGTTAGTTAGATAGCTAGAGGAGAATTATCCTTAGTGCTTGTGCACGCCTTTACTTTAGAATTTCTCTCCTTGTGTGGCCGTTTTTATTAGGCCTAATTTAAAAATCCCTCCCTATTTGTGTAGTTTACATATTTTATAGCTACTTTGTGTGCTACTTGTAGTTATAGGTACTGTTAAAGCACATTTTTTCACAGGGCATCTGTATATATATATATATATATATATATATATATACATATGTATATATATATATATATATATATATATATATATATATATATATATATATATATATATATATATATATATTTATAATATATATACATATATATGTACACATATATATATATATATATATATATATATATATATACATATATATATATATATATATATATACACACACACACATATATATATATATATATATATATATATATATATATATATATATATATATATAGATCTAGGACTATTGAACGAAAGTTCAATGGTCCAAATACACAATCACCGAACACACTTTAACAAAAGTGCTTTCACCGAAAAAGCACTTTCGTTAAAGTACAAAAAACAAAATAAAACATTACTTTTATGTTTTTGCAGGGGGGGCAAGCCCCCCTGCAACCCCTACTTATATATTCGCACTCTGAGGTCACACTACAGTGGGGAAAAGGGAATTTTCCCTTATCCCCTCTGTAGTGCGATCTCCACAACAGGCATACTTATGCTAAAGTGCTTTTCGGTGAAAAGCACTTTTGTGCAAGTATGCCCAGCCGAATCTCTTTCGGTTATGTTGTCTTTTGATGATCTGTACGAATCTCATATATATATATATATATATATATATATATATATATATATATATATATCTTAGTGGTGTTTCTTGGCAGCCTAGACTTAGAGACTGATTGTTTCCTTTAGTCATTAAATTTTAGGGTTGAGTTGACCTTAAAAAAAGTTGTTATTGTCTGTTTAAGTTAGAAGGCTTTATAACTTCCTTAGTGTGTGTGTGTGTGTGTGTGTGTGTGTGTGTGTGTGTGTGTGTTCTGTGAAAGCCCGTATTTTTAGGGCATTTATATATATATATATATATATATATATATATATATATATATATATATATATATATATATATATATTATTGCTAGTTTTTTGGCTGTGTGGATTGTTATTTTTGTAGCAATGTCCCAGCAAGAAAAATCTAAATTCGGACTTAAGAAGTGTCCTAAGTGTGGAGAAAAGATGTCCATAACTGACGGACACTCAGATTTTGTTTATTGTTTAGGTGAGGTTCACTTGCAAGAGGACTGCTCTGTATGCCATTCCTTTAGCAGTACAGTGTTGCATGAAAGGAAGAGTAAGTTGATTGCTAGGGGCCTAGTAAAACCTTCCTTTCAAGAATCTCTGGACAAAGACAATACCCAGGACAAAACGTCTGAATTGTCAAAACTTCTTCCGGATTGGAGCCAAAAAAAGGTTACTCGACTCTGAAACTAACAGACAAACCATCTACTTCGACTCCACAGATATCAAAACTGACAGTTGTTGTTGGTAGGAGCCAGTCCCCAGTTTTGTAGCCTGTATCTCCTACCTTCAAGTCGCCTATTCTTCAGTCAGTGGCATCATCTGTAGCCTCTTTTCAGTCCTCAAGGCTTTTGGACATGGATGTGGATCATGTGGTGCAGAGGCTTCTGCAGATACTGGCGCTGGCCAAACATTTGTCTGTGCCAACCACCAGGGCTTCGGAGCCACCGGAAACCCTTCCTGCTTCTTCCGATCCTAATCCAACCCAACTCGAGGTTTTGGAGTGAGAGTGTTCAGAGTTGATGATCGTGGAACCATCGGAACCGACACCTGTTCCAGGCCTGTCGATTCTGACAACTCAGACTTCCTCGGTGACGACCGCAGAGTCTAGGAGCTGACACTTGCCGGTCGGGTCCAGAGAGAATAGTCAAACCGACTTTTCGGTTCCGACTTTGCCTCTCGGGGATTTGGCTCGGATAAGTTTGGCGCCTACCACGGGCTTAGAGCCCATCATTTTGGTGCGGTGGGAGTCACCTGCCTCTTCAGATTCAGGTATTCCTTCTTATCGGCACCAGGGGGCTTTCGATGCCATAAGGAGAGTATTGTCCCCTCGGGACTCCACATCACCAGGACTGGTAACCTCCTCCCCTAAAACGCCTGTGTCTGCCTCTGTTTCACAGATCTCACAAAAGTGTAGAGACCCAGAGCCTCAGGATGCCCCATTGGGTGAACCCTGCTCTTCCAAGACCTCACCAGAAGCCCCCACTGATGAGGTTACCTGGAAGAGGTTATGCAAGAGGAAGCATCTGGATTCCCTGCAGGAATCCGTCACTTCAGACACTGACATAGATGAGTCAGAAGGGTCCCCACAGTCTCCCTTGGAGGATATCTCCTTCGCAGATATCTTGGAAATTCTTAAACAGAGGGGTGGCTGGAAGTCCATTAGCCGTACTGGTGATGAGTCAGTCGTCCTGAAGACTTTCGGGTCTCAGCCCTCCACCACTTGGGTGTCTTTGCCTTTTGATGAGCTGATGGAACTGGTCACTTGAAAGGCATGGGAGTCCCCAGATACCATGGAACCTGTCCCTCAGAGGCCTAATAAATTTATACCTTCTCACCAGGACAAAGCCTTTCTAACCAAAGGAGTACCTGTTGATGCCATGGTGGTGGCGGCAGCCACCAAGAAGGAATTGTTGAAAACTTCTGTGTCTGTCCATCCTCGTAATAAGGATTCTAGGATCATGGACAGATATGGAAAGCGCATGCTTAGTTCAGCAGCCTTTGCTCTCTGATTGCTGAACTATCTCACACATTTTACTAGACTACAAAGAGATCACCTAAAAGAGCTGGGCGATACTCTACAGGGTTCAGTAGCTGTGGGGGTATCGGATAAAGTAACTTTGCAGCTTGCTACCCTCAGTTCCCTTATAAACTCTTCCATGCATCTGGTCTCATATGCAGCTGATGGAACGGGTTGGGCAGTGGGTACAGGAATTGTACTTAGTAGGAGACATTCCTGGATGCGCTTATGTTCCTTTGCAGAGCCCTTTAAGTCATCCTTTGTTAACACCCCTTTCAATGGCTCATCCCTTTTTGGACCCAAAGTAAAGGAAATGCTTACCAGGAGTGAGCAGGATGGGAAGACTCTGTCTGCCATCGGAGTCCATTTTTCCACCCCTACCAGACCTTACCCCAAAAGTCAGAAGGGAGGGAAGATGTGGTTCCATAAAATTCAAGGAGCTTTCCAGGACACTTGTGGTGACTCCCTCTCTAGAGGCAGAGGAGGGGGGGTAATAATGGAAGACGCCATCCTCGTGGCAGAGGGGGCCCACAGAATTAGGGCGACAGAGATCAGTTCTTTGGAAAGCCCTATCAGCGCTCCTGAAAGGAGGCCCGCCTGTCCATCTCTGGAGGTAGTCAGGGGATGCTTATCTTTGTACCCAGATGCCTGGCAAAAAATAACAAAAGATCGCTAGGTACAAAGCATCATATCCAGCGGATACTCCATTCCCTTTGCCACCCCACCCCTTCTTGTAAGGAAAGTCCTGGATGTTCCACCCAGTCACAGGGAACAAGCAACCATAGAGATTCAAAGGTTGCTAGAAAAAAGAGTCATCCAACCAGTCCCACCAGACCAGAGAGGATCCGGAACTTACTCAAGGTTCTTTTTAGTTCCAAAGAAAACAGGGGACTGGAGACCCATTTTGGATCTCAGCAGACTAAATAAATCTGTCGAAAGGACAAACTTCCAGATGGTCATGCTACAGGTGATACTTCCCTTTTTCAGAAAAGACAATTAGATGTGCTCGACAGGTCTTCAGGATGCGTACTACCACATCAAAATGGCCAGATCATCCAGAGTTCATCTGCGCTTTCAGCTGGGAGCCAGTCACTACCAGTTTCGAGTTCTGCCCTTTGGTCTCACTACAGCACCCAGAGTATTCACCAAATGCATGGCAGTAGTCAAGGCTCACCTGAGACGTTTAGGATTCCAGGTGTTTCCATACCTAGATGACTGGCTCCTCACCGCCACCACCAGACATCAACTAATACAAGCAAGGGACACAACGCTAAACCTCTGCAGTCAGTTGGGGATTACCATAAATTCAGAAAAATCTGCCTTGTCGCCATCCAAACGTACTGTTTTTATAGGAGCAGATATAGATACCATTTCCATGACTGTAAAACTTCCACCCGAAAGAGTTTGTGTTCTGTGAAAACAGGTCCTGAATCTTCTATCAAAATAAAAAGCCCCAGCTTTAATGGTGCTCACATTATTGGGGACAATGGCGGCAGCAATCATTGCGATTCCTTTAGGTCAAATGCATATGTGTATACTGCAATGGCTTCTGTTCACTCAATGGTGCTTTCAAGAACTTTCAATGTCACATTGAATTGTGATAACAAACTCATGCAAGAATGACCTTTGCTGGTGGCTGACATCTTAACAAGTAACAATAAGTCACCCCTTTGTTCTACCCACTCCCATTGCCACTGTGACCACGGACACCTCCCTGATTGGGGGGGGGGGCATTATCAGGGAAGAACAGCCCAAGGCACTTGGAAGGAACATGAGGCTCACCTGCATATCAATGTCCTAGAGATGAGAGTGGTACTTCTAGCGTTGCAGTCCTTTCAAGACTCCCTTCCTCTAGGGACTATTGCAGTTGAGACGGACAACATTTCAGTGGTCTGGTACATAAACAAACAAGGAGGAACCAGGTCTTACGCCCTATGTTGAGAGGCCCTGAGAGTATGGCAGTGGGCAACTTCCACCCAGAACTTTCTGATAGCAATGCACATCCTGGGGAAGTCCAATGTGATAGCAGACAAATGGATCAGAGCAATTCTTTTCCTCATGAGTAATCCCTGAAACAAGAAGTGGCAGAAAGGACATTCCGCAGATGAGGCCTGCCTTGCTGTGACCTCTTTGCAACTCCAATGAACACAAAATGCAGCAGCTATTTTGCCCTAATCCCCCCTAAGGGAGATTCCCCAAGGGACACGCTTGTACAGAGTTGGCCTTCGGGTCTCCTTTATGCCTTTCCACCCTTTTCACTGATACCCAAAGTTTTACAGAAAGCAAAGGCTCTGTGAAAAGCCATCATTCTAATAGCCCCTTACTGGCCTCGTCAGATTTGGTTCCCCTTTCTTCAGCCTTATCTGTTGGAAGAAGCTTGGATTCTGGACACAGTTCCAGATCTTCTGATTCATTCATCAGGGGCTCTTCATCTCGCACTTCACTCCCTCAAATTGACAGCTTGGCTACTCCAATTCCAAGAATAGCCAGGTTTCAGAACCTCTCAGTTGCAACTCAACACATTCTAACATCCTCTCATAAAGCATCTACCAGGAAGTTATACCTTAGTAAATGGAAAAGGTTTTCGATATGGGCATTTCAAAACAATATTGACCCGTATCTGGCTTAAATTTCATCCATTTTAGAGTTTTTGACCAAACTTTTCAATGAGGGGGCAGCTGCAGCAACCATTAGGGTTCAATTGGCAGCAATATCTAGCTTTCATTTGGGTGATCAGGGGCCTAGTATCATGTCTCACAGGCTCTCTAAAGCATTTCTTAAGGGTACTGTTCATTTGAGACCCCCCCATTAAATCCCTGGCTACACCATGGAATTTAAATTTTGTTCTTTCATGAATCATCCTACCCCCATTTGAACCAGCCTCATCTTGTGACCTGGAATATCTGTCATGGAAAACCATTTTTCTAGTAGCTATTTCTTCAGCTCGGAGGGTTTCAGAGTTACAGGCCTTGTCTTTAAAACCCCCGTATTTGATTTTTCATAATGACAGAGTTTCACTTGGGACAAACCTGTCATTTTTACCTAAGGTTTGTTCAGAGACAAATCTCAACCATACTATATAATTACCTGTTATTTTTCCCAAAATATACTAATAAGATGGAACATATGCTGCACAAGCTTGATATCCACAGGCAGCTTCGATTTTATTTACACAGGACCAAAGACTTTAGAAAATCAGAACAGCTCTTCATTTCGTTCTCAGATTCAAAGTAAGGTGCTACAGTGGTAAAAACCACCTTGTCAAAATGGCTATCAGATTGTATCTCCTTTACATATAGTTCTGTTCACACGCCATTACATCAAAAAGTAAAGACCTGCTTAGCTAGAGCTGTCTCCACATCTTCAGCCTTTTCGGCCAAGCTACTGATAGATTCCATTTGTGCAGCAGCCATGTGGTCTAGGCCTCATGCCTTCATCACTCATTACAAGGTGGATAGGGCCTCTAGGGACAGGGCCTGCTTTGGTTCAACTGTCCTGAGGAATATACTCCTGTGAGCCACCCGAGAAAAATGGTGCTCACCATCAGTAAGAATGAAGGCGAGATTGAACAGCTTCACATAAAGAAGTTATGTACTCACCATAACATTCTATGTGAGTTGTTCATCTCGCCTTCATTCTTACATCCCACCCTCCTAACCCCCTTCCAATTTTTCTTGGAGACCGAGAAGTTGGACAACTCATGGCGGTGTTGGTCTTTGTCTGGTTTAGTCTTGATATTACTATTACAAATTTTTATATGTTATCCTTACGTTAGTTGGCAGCAAACAAGATCTGAGGGAAGTACCAGTGCATCATGGGATAGGGAGTAGGCCACGAGCTGGTTGAAAACCTCGAGCTTTTGCATTTTAGCCGAGTCAGAGCCGAGGATCGGCTCCAAATGCATCAGTAAAAATGAAGGCAAGATGAACAACTCACATGGAACATTTTGGTGAGTATATAACTTCTTTTTAAAGAAGTTCCTTCCAGCACAGACAGGGGCTAGTCCATCAACTTCTTCTGTGTCCCCCCTCCAAAAAAGATTGCCAAATACAAAGGGATAAGAAAAATGAACCTGATAAGGACAAGAGGGGAAAAAGAGATGAGTAAGTCTCCCATTAAATCTGCTGAAAATGCTCTCCAGAACTGACAGTTTCACTTGGTCTCAACCCTAAAGCTGCTCAAAGATCAGATCTGACAACTCTTCACATCCAGTCACCTTTTCCACAGGACAGATATTCGCTAGGACCAGTGAGTCCTAGACTACATCCCTCTATCATTCAGAAAAGAAGATACTCCAGACCACCTTCGGTGACATTGTCCACTTGGTCATCATGAAGTGTCATAGAGCGCGATGTCAATATTATGATGCAGAAGGTTTTAAGGATGCAAATTCTGCTTCTGGTTATCCCAGTACTGTCCCCTGGAAAGGTATTGGGTTCTGAACATCTTACCCCCTCCCCTACTGGAATCTGTACTGACTCTCCGTTTCAGTCTGATATTGGATCCAGATGGAATTGGAGCATCTTTATCAGCACCAGAGCTACTCTTGAATTCAGTGCTGACTGCTTCCCTCTCTCTGTCAGCATGGATACCATCAGGTCGAGATGAGACTCAGAGCTAAAGCTTTGGTGCCAAATTCTAAGGGGTGAATTGACACCGAGATTCTTGGAACTGTCTCTCCCACTCAGAGTTTTGGCTCTAGACAGCTTGGATCCAAGATCAGCTTCAGGAGTGGGGGTTATTGATGGGAAAGGCTCCTTATTTTCCTCACATCGGAGGGAGTCCA
Source organism: Protopterus annectens (assembly GCF_019279795.1). Taxonomy (NCBI): domain Eukaryota; kingdom Metazoa; phylum Chordata; order Ceratodontiformes; family Protopteridae; genus Protopterus; species Protopterus annectens. Next base: position 321,857,495 of record NC_056738.1, read on the forward strand.
GATTGCCAATGGCAGCTTCAGCCTTCAGGGCCTTTGAAAGGGTCTTGGCAACTTCCAAAGACAAAGTGCCTTTTTCCAGCTCAGCTCCACCCAAACCCCAGCCAGGGTGTGCTTCCTCTTCTCATTATATTATCAGACAGGGATAGCTAGTCCCTAAGCCTTCCAAGGAAGTCTGATTTTCAGTTCCCCATCCAATTGTGCACCTTCTGTTACTCCCCCCCAGAAAGTGTCCCCAGAAAACAGACATGCAGACAGAACCATGTAGACTCTTTCCCAGAGTTTTTCACTGAATATACTGACTTAGAGGAAAGGAAGGGTTCCCCTCACTCCCTTTCTGAAGATGTCACCTTCAGTGATATTCTTGAATTAATGAAGCAGAGAGGGTTTGATCATCCCAAAATCTTTCACTGGATAAGTCAGTGTTCTTGGAAGCCTTTGGTACTGGATCAACATTTTCCTGGGTGGTACCTTCAGTTGACCAACTTATCAACCTTATGGCTCAATGGGCATAGAAAGATCCTGATGTGGTGGAGCCCAACCCTAAGAAACCCAATTGCATCTTGGCTGTGCCTAAGGACGAGCAACACTGGAGTAAAGGTCCATCAGTAAATGCCACGGTGGTAGCAGAGACCACCAGAAAAGAACTATCAGAAGTAGGTTCTTCTGTTGATCCCCCTAATAGAGAATCTAGGATGATGGACAGATTTGGGAAGTGGGCCTATGCATCAGCAACTTATTATAGCTGAACTGTTTGGCTCATTTAACAAAATTCCAGAGGGACTTGACCAAAGAGATTGCCAAGTCCCTGTTGGGGGTATTACCTGCAGATGTTCAGAAAACAGTGGACTTCCAGCTTTCCACCCTGCAATCCTCCTCAAATGTGGCCATTCATTTAGTCTCTTAGGCAGCAGATAGTATGACCAGAGCAGCAGGCACTGACATCACCATGCACCACCACACATGGACGTGCCTTTGTGACTGTGGAAGGCTTAAATCATCCTTTGTAACCTGTTATGATGGTTCCATCTTGTTTGGACCTAAAGGTAAATACACACTCACCAGGGATCAATAGGGAGGTAAGACTATCTGCAGTGGGAATATGCTTCTCCACCCCACAAAAAACTTTCTCTAAGAACCAAAAATTATGGAAGAAAATGTGGTTCCACAAATTATAGAGTGCTTTCATGACTCTTAAGGTGATAAACCTTCCCATGGCAGAGGGTGAGGCAATTCTAACATATAACCCCCTAGAGGTAGAGATGGACCACATAACCAAGGCTTTCACAGTCCCTTTTCTGAGAAAGCTTTTCAACTGTCCTGAATGGTTGCCCAACTATTGTACTCTGGAAGCATTCAGGGGCACCTAACTCTGCACCATCAAACCTGGCTCAAAATAACGTCAAATTCCTGCTTGCTAAAAATAATATCCAGAGGCTTTCAATTCCCTTTTCTTTCCCATCTTAGAAAAAGAAAAAAGTTGTTGATGTTCCACCCAGTCAGTGGAATTTAGCAGCTGTAGAAATTTCAAAGCTTCTAGAAAAAAAGAGTCATCCAGCCAGTTCCCCATGACGAGTTAGAATCCAAAGTCTATTCCAGGTTCTTTTTAGTATCAAAGAAAACCAGGGATCTCAGACCCATTTTGGATATCAGTCACCTAAACCATTTTGTGAGACAGACAGTCCATTATACTTCTGTTGAGGAAGGATGATTGGATATGCCCCACATATCTCCATGATGCCTATTATCACATCAAAATAGCAAAGCAATCCAGAAGATTTCTCGACTTCTGGCTGGGAGTTAGTCACTACCAATTCTGGGCACTGCCATTCGGTGTCACTACATCCCCCATGGTGTTGATCAAGGTCATAGAAGTGGTAGCCGCACACCTGCACCTGGTGGGGATCCAAGTCTTCCCATACCTTGATGATTGGCTTCTCACTTCTGTCACCAAGCATCTACTGTTACACCACCTGAACCAGGTATTCTAGTTGCTTCTTGACTTAGGAATATCTGTAAATGTACCAGAATGTCAACTAATTCCAACACAGAGTATAGAGCTCATAGGATGCTACTTAGGCACCAGCTGCAAATAGTCAGTCTTCCCCAATCCAGAGTTCTGTCATTTCATCTCACAGCTTTCAAGATGTTGCATCACTCATCACTACCGGCAAGGTTAGTTGTGTGTCTTTTAGGTCTGGTGGCATCCACAATACTAATGGTTCCTTTAGCTAGATACTGCATGAGAGTACTGTAATGAACTTTAATAGTACAGTGGTCAAAATCTATTCACCCTTTACATTCAAAAATCTGGATAATGCAGATCTGCTAACAGCACATCTCTTGGTGGATAATATCCCTGACTGTGATCGAGAGTCGCCCTTTCCAGGTGGAATCACAGATTGCAACAGTGACCATGCATGCCTCCTTTTTAGGGTAGGGAAGGGCATCAATATCTTTGAGTTGAGAGTGGCCCTGCTAGCATTGCAGGCATTTCAAGGCCTCCTTCCCAAAGGTATGATTTCTATACAGACGGACAACATTGCAATGGTATGGTACATCAACAAGCAAGGGGGAAAGTTCTTATCCTGTATGTTGAGAGGCAATGAGAGTCTGGCAATGGGCAATATCTTCACAACGTTTTCTGATAGCAATGCACATGCTGGGGTTATCCAGTGTACTTGTGGACAAATTGAGCATAATGGTTCTGATGCCTCACAAGTGGTCCCTCAATCCTACAGTGACACATGTAGGCTTCAATTGCTGGAGACAACCTTGCTGTGACCTGTTTGCATCCTATCTACACAACAAATGCAGCAGGTATTTTGCCCTTATCGTTTCACAGGAGCAGTCACCAAAGGATGCTGTGTTCTACAGTTGGAACCCGAGCTTCCTGTATGCCTTTACCCCTTTGCCTCTAATGAGCAAATTTGTACAGAAAGCAAGACAGTGCAAATCCTAATTTCCTTGTTTTGGCCATGACAGACATGGTTCCCCTATCTATGGCCTCTGTTTGTTCATCCTCCTTGGATGATGGATAATTATCCAAATCTATTGACCCACCCATCTGGAATGCCTCTTCTAGACCCAAAGTCCACGAATTTAACCTCATGGTTTCTCTAATGTTAACCATGGTCAGAGACACCAGGCTTTCTCCTGCAGTAGTCAGTATTCTTTCTGCTTCTCAGAAGCCATCCACTAGAAACATTAATCAGAGTAAATGGAAGAGAGTTTCAATTTGGGCCTATTCCAAAGGCCTGGATCCGTTTTCAGCACCTGTTCGATCCATATTGGAATTTTTAACTGATCTCTTTCATAAAGGTTCCAGCTTTGCCATAATCAAGGTACAGTTGGCTGCAATTTCAGATTTCCATATTGGATATAAAGACATTCCAATAACTTCACCGAAAATGTCAAAAGCCTTTCTGAAAAGTACCTTTCTACTATGACCTCCCATTACAGACCCAGCCCTCATTAGGACATCACCATTATGCTATAAGCTCTGATTCAGGCACCATTTGAACCTGCAACCATTGTAGATCTAAAATTCCTTACTTGGAAAACAATCTTCTTAGTGGCAGTGACATCAGCCAGATGAATTTCAGAGTTACAGGCCCTTTCACTTAAGCCTCCGTATCTAGTATTTCACAAAGATAGTTTCCCTTAGAACTAATGTGTCCTTTATTCCTAAGGTGGCATCCAAAGTTAATTTAAATCAATCAATAAACTTGCCTGTGTTTTTTCCATGGTATTCAAACAAAGGAGAATACTTGCTGCATATGTTAGATGTACACAGGACAGCTCAGATTCTATATCCATGGGACAAAACATTTCAGAAAAGACAATCAATTGTTCATTTCCTTTTCTAAACCAAAATTGGGTAAAGCAGTTTTTAAGGTTACTTTATTCAGATGGCTGTCAGATTGCATCTCCTTTGTCTATAATAAGAAGATTTTACCCTTAATGGGTAAACCAGAGCAGTTTCTACTTCAGCAGCATTTTACAGAGGATTATCCATAAGTGACATTTGTGTTGGAGCCACCTGGACTACAGTACACAGTTTGTACCTCACTATAAGCTGGACACTCGATCCATTTAATGTTCCTCCTTTAGTTCCACCATACTCAGGAATGCCCTTCTTTGATACTACCCAGTTTGACTACTTGGGATTCCATCCCATAAATTTGAAACAGATGAAAATAGACATCGAATACGAAAGTTATATACTTGCCATAACATTAGAACCATGTTGTCTGATTTTCATCCATTTCAAACTCTCTCCCACCTACCCACTTCTAAATTGTCACTCATGGCTTTGAGATGTGATTGAGTGAATTTTATTCCTTGTCTGTGCACAGACATGTGAGACTGTACTCACTATTTCTCAACTTGGGACTATCTAAATTAGGAGTTAATTCTTAAGATGTTTCTTTTTATGTAGCAAGTTTCTCACATATCACAGAAAACAGAGGGCAAACTTGATCTGAGCTTCTAGGGTAGAGCTTAAGGAATTATGGGTGGGGGAAGAATTAGAACTCTGGATCCAATGAAGCTTCAAAGTTGTTGGCAAGGCTGAATCCATTCAGATCCAACAGCCCATACATTTGAACTGGTTGAAAGTCAGACAACATGGAACTAACATTTTGGTAAGTACATAACTTTCATTTCTTCAGCACCGCCATCCACTAGCAAGGCTCATCCTTCAGCTATTGGCCTAATGGCATCTACAATCCACATGATCCCACTCGCCTGGTTTTACATGAAGGTTGATCTGATGTTGTTAATCTTTGTTCATTCCTTACTGATGGATTATCAGTTCCATCCTTGGAACCAGGATGGCCTTATATAAAGCTTGTGTCAGCCAAAAACTCTCGAACCAAGGTCCTACCCAGGATGCTCTCCTCCCTGTTACCTCAGATCTCGTTTGCCGCGTCATTGCTGTACAGCCATGTCAAGCCACTCTCTCTCAGCTAAGTGAATAATTTTTTGAAAGTTTATATATTGTTAGTACTTTAAAAGTTTTCAACCAGTTACTTTTATTATTCTCCTACCCTATCGTATCTTTAAGACTCTCTCCCTTTAGTCTCTTTCCCTTTATTCCCCTTTTTTTTACCTTTGAGGTAATTCTTCATTACCACCGTTGGTAATCCTTCCTTCTTTTTCTCTTCTTACCCTTCTGGGTAGCCTTTCTTTACTCTTGGTACTGTCGTTCTTCTCCACACCATTATGTCGGACAAGAAAAGTAGTGTTGGTTTCAAACAATGTAAGGATCGCGGCCGTAAGGTACCACTTTCCGATTACCATGACTTATGTGTCTATTTCTTGAATGTCTCCCACCTTACTGTGGATCTCCTATGTGGGATTTGTAGAAATTTTTCGACACGGACTATTAAGGAAAGAAAGAATAAGTTAATCCTGAATGGTCTCCTCAGATCTCCTTTCTGTGAGGTTATCTCTGGGTCAAACCCCGTAAGAGGCGTTCTTCCTCTTCTTCCTCAAGGTTGCACACTTCATCTCCCTCTGGAGATCACAGGGAGTCGACTCATAAGAAAGTGAAAATTGCTACACCGGTGCTGCCACCTGTGACCCTTTCGGCTCTAGGCATGGCACTGCCCCAGTTGATTCTTGCTCCGGCCATGTCCTCCTTATCTCCACTGGCACTGGAGTTCCCAGTGCAGACACTTACGGCTTCTACAGTTTTGTCGCAGCCTTTACTGGCACCATCCCTGCAGGTACAGTCTCCTTCGGCACCATTGGTGCGATGCCCTTCGGTCTGAGTCTGACAATACTGTCCTCCATGGTGCAGACACTTTCGGCCCGACATGCTCTTCAGTGCAGTCCTTTTCAGCACCATCATTGTTACCGGTGCAGACACCTTCCTCAATGGCACCATACCCATCGATGCAGACACTTGCCTTTACGGTGCAGACACCTTCGACTTCTATGGTGCTGCCTTCTTGGCGCAGACTACTTCAACACCATTCTCCTCAGTGTAGACATCCTTGGTTCTGGGCTCTGCACCACTCGAATTAGCAAGGACCAAGTACTCTCCTTCTTCGGATCTGTTCGTTGGTAGCCAGTATAGCCCTTTTCTAGAAAGGCCAGAATTGTCTTCAGGTTTCTCAATGAGGTTGACCAGGAGCCTGTCTGAACAAGATGTGTTGCAGCTTGTTGACCAGTTGCTTGTGGCCAGGGGTCTCTCTCAACCATCTAAACCTACGTTCCCTCTATCAGGTGAACGTATTTCTCCTCAAAGTCCAACATACACTCCTCATTTGACTTCCACCCATGTATCAAAGCCCCTTCCTCTGACAGCAGCTTCCCTCCCTCCGACCCCAATAGTGGATCTCACATTAGAGCCGGAGTCATCCTTGTGGCCCTCGGTGCATTGGGCATGGGGCTCTTATCAGGCTAGTGGCTGTGCTGTGGGGGAGGGCATTCTTGGTTTCACGCTGATTTTTTTCTATGGCACCCTCCAGGAATCCTTCCTCCCTTATGCTTCATAGTCTTCTTGAGACTCCTGGTCTGGGGGTTGGCTCATCAGAGCAGCGTGTGACCCCAGTTCTGAGATTGTCATGCTAATTTCCAGGCTCACATCCCTCTTTGGACAGGCTGGCCTTCCAGGCCATGGAGAGGGTGCATACCTCCGCTGGCAAACCCCCCATGTTGGAGTCCTGTCCCCCTTTTGTGCCACAGCTCTCACAAGCCACAACCTCCGGACACCGGGCACAAGGGCCTCAGGTTTCTCCCCCTCAGGAGACCCCCTCTTTGCAATCTTCCCCAGTACCTCCCACTGAGGAAGTACCTCGCAAAGCTTCATGCAAGAGGAATCACATGGGCTCCACTGAGGAGTCTTTGACCAAAGACCCAGACTTAGATGATGGGGAAAGGTCCCCACGGTCACCCTCTGATGAGGTGTTCTTTTGTGACATCCTTGAGACCCTTAGACAGAGGGGTGACTGGAAGTCCTCTAATCCTTCCTCAGAGGAATCCGTACTAATGCAGGCTTTTCATGCCCGGCCCCCTTCCTCCTGGGTTACCCCACTGGCCGATGAGCTTGTCCAGATCATCATCCAGCATGCATGGAAGGCTCCTGACACCCTGGAAACTGTACTGCGGAGGCCTAACAAGATCTTATCTCCGCCACCTGAGCATCCCCATTGGTCAAGAGGTCTTCCAGTAGATGCCATGGTGGTGGCAGCTGCAACCAAGAAAGAATTGGCAGAAGAGAGCCAAACTGTCCATCTGCCCAACAAGGAGTCCTGGGTGATAGACAGACTCTGGAAGCATGTGTTTGCTTCATCAACCTTTGCCGTAAGGTCTTTGAACTATTTGGCACATTTTACAAGGCTCCAGAGGGCTGTTATCAACCAGCTCTGTGAAACCTTGGCAGGAGCTGTTTCTGATGAGGTCCGTGACAATGTAGCTTCTCAGATAGCGACCCTAGAATCCATATCCAATTCTTCCATGCGTCTTATTTCACACGCAATGGAAGGAGTGGCTAGAGCGGCAGGTGTAGGTATAGTAATGAGACGACATGCCTAGATGCACCTTTGTGACGTTGTGGACTCCTTTAAGGCTTCCTTTATGAATGCCCCCATCAAGGCCGCTTCTTTTTTGGCCCTAAAGTTAAAGATATGCTAGCAAGGTGTGAACAAGATGGCAAGACCCTATTTGCCGTTGGTGTCAGACACTCCACTCCTCAACGATTCTACTCCAGAAATCAGAGTAGCGAGAAGATGTGGCACAGGAAATCACAGGGCTGTTTTTGTGAAGCACATGGCGAGTTCTCCCCTAGAGGCAGAGGGAGAAACTCCATTGGAATACACCTCTTTTGGCACAGAGGAAGTCTGCAAAACCGAGGTTCCAGAGATTCTTTCTCTGGCCAGCCCTATCAGCGCTTTTGAAGTGTTGCCCGACTGCTCACCTCTGGAAGCAGTTGGGGGTCATTTTTTCCTTTTACCCCACTGCCTGGCAAAATATAACCACTGACTCTTGGGTACAACAGATAATATCCAGAGCTATCACATCCCCTTTCATCTCTGTCCAACTTCATCCAGAGAATTACCCAATGTTCTACCCAGTCAAAGGGAAGCAGCAGCACATGAAATTCAAAAGCTGCTACAAAAAAGAGTCTTCCAAATGGTCCCCCAGACCAGATAGGATCCAGTTTTTACTCAAGGTTCTTTTTGGTGCCAAAAAAGATAGGGGACTGGAGACCAATTCTAGATCTCAGCACACTGAACAAATTTGTAAAAACAGAGAAATTCTGGATGGTCACGGTTCAGTCTATCCTTCCTCTTCTGGAAGAAGATGATTGAATGTGATCTGTAGATCCTCAAGATACGTATTACCATATAAAAATGGACAAGTGCTCAAGAAGATACCTCCACTTCCACATAGGAGCCAGTCACTACCAATTTTGAGCACTGCCCTTCAGTCTCTCTACAGCCCCCAGAGTGTTCACCAGATGCATGGCAGTGGTTATCGCTTACCTATGACTTCAAGGATTCCAGGCGTTTCCATATCTAGACAACTGGCTTCTCACCGTCCCCACATAGCGCCTACTGGAAGAAGCCCTACACTACACTCTCCTCACAGCACAACACCTGGGAATCACTATAAACTGGTAGAAGTCCAACACAACCCCAGCACAGTCATTAGAATTCATCAGCATAATGTTGGACACGAGAAGTTGCCCAGCATCTCTTCCAGATCACAGACGTCAAAGAATAAGACAACAGGTTCAGCCGCTGCTCTGTCACCACAAATCTTCCACTCGGTCCATACTCCCAACTGTTGGGGTCAATGGCAGCCTCGCTCACCATTGTTCCTCTGGCCAGATTCCACATGAGACTCCTCCAATGGTTACTTCTCACTCAGTGGTACCCTGTACAACATCCCTTGTCCTTTCAGATAAGTGTAACTCAGAAATGCAAGCAAGATTTGCTCTGGTGAGTGTCTCAAAATCCTCAACAATGGCCTCGCCCCTTCAGCCCCCATCTGCTGAAAGCCACAGTGACCACGGACACCTCCCTGATGGGGGGGGGGCTATGTCAGGGAAACTCGGTCCAAGGCACCTGGTCAGAGACAGAGGCCCTTTTGCATATCATTGTCCTGGAACTCAGGGCAGTGCTACTAGTGTTGCAAGCATTCCATTCTGTCCTTCCATCAGGGACTATTACGATCCAATAAGACAACAGGTCAGTGGTCTGGTACATCAACAAGTAAGGGGACACCAGATCCTATCCATTATGCCGAGAGGGCTTAAGAATATGGCAATGGGCCATAGCTTCCAAGCACTTTCTAGTTGCAACGCACATTCCCAGGAACTCCAACGTGATAGCGGACAAATTGAGCAGGTGCATTCTACAACCTCACGAGTGCTCACTCAACCCTGTGATAGCGGCAAAAATCTTCAACCGCTGGGCCCAGCCTTGCTGCGGCCTATTTGGCTCCCCAACCAACTACAAGTGCAGCAACTATTTTACCCTGATCCCCCCTTGGGGACAGTCACTGAGAGACATTCTAGTCCATGCTTGGCTCTCGGGTCTACTTTATGCTTATCCCCCCCCCCCCATCTTCCAATTTCTGAAGAAAGCATGCCAGTTGAAAAGCAAAGTGATCCTCATTGCTCCATTTTGGCCTTGACAAATCTGGTTCCCCTTCCTCTGGCCTCACCTGCTAGATCAACCATGGATCCTCAAGCCATCCCCAATGTTGATCTCCCATCCGCAGGGTTTGACTCACCCCAGTCTAACATTCCTGAAGATGACAGCTTGGTTTCTCCACTTCCAATGATTGCCAGGCAAGATAACCTCTCATCCTCATGTGCAATATTCTTATTGCATCTCATAAATCGTCCACCAGACTAATCTATCTCAATAAATGGAAAAGGTTTTCTCTATGGGGAGCAAATAAACAATTAGACCCCCTTGTCAGTCCCTGTTTCAGTGGTTTTGGATTACTTATCATATCTTTTCCACTTTGGGGTGGCTGCCTCTACTATTCGTGTACATTTAGCTGCCATTTCAAATTTTCACATGGGTTTTCAGGATTCTTTGCTCATGTCACATAGACTCTGCAAAACATTCTTGAAGGGGGTTCTTCACCTAAAACCTCCATTTAGAGAACCAGTACAACCCTAGGATTTGGCCTTGGTCCTGCAAGCCCTAACAGCCCCCCCCCCCTTGAACCTGCATCTTCATGTGATTTAAAATATCTCTCTTGGAAAACTTTGTTTCTGATTGCAATCACATTGGCCAGACAATTGTCAGAATTTCAAGCCTTATGCATCAAACGTCCCTGCCTTATCTTCCATAAGGACAGAGTATCAATGAGAACTAATTCTTCCTTTCTACCAAAAGTGGTGTCAGAGCAGTCTATCAACCAGTCGATTGACCTTCCAGTATTTTTTCCTAATCATTCTAACAAGGGAGAGTATTGCCTGCACTCCCTGGATGTTCATAGGCAAATACGATTCAACCTGGACAGAACAAAATCTACCCGTAAATCAAACCAACTATTTCTGGCCTTTTCTGGACCAAGACTAGGTCATCCTGTCTCAAAAGTTACATTGGCGTCATTGTTGAGAAATTGCGTTACCTTTATCTACAACAAGAACAACATCACCTTGCCTCACAGAGTGAAAGCACATTTTACAAGGTCTATGGCAACTTCAGCAGCTTTCTATGCTAGGGCTTCCCTCTATGATATTTGCTTAGCTGCGACTTGGGCCAAACCTCATACCTTTATCCTTCGTTACAAATTGGATTTGGCCTCCAGAGGTAGAGCTTCTTTTGGCTCCATGGTGCTCAGGAATGTCCTTCCATGAGGGCCACCCAGGGATACAGGTAGCTGGGGACTTTTTTGGTTTGAAGTACTGTTCAGCACACTTCTGTGCTATTGTTTTATTAGGATCTTTGTTCATTCATTACCCCCCACCCTCCTTCCCCCTCCAGAGGTTCCTGTTTGATCTCATATACTCCTTTATGGTAGGTCTGTAATGATCAGAGGTAGCCTCTACTTTTGTCTATTACTTGAAAACTCGATCTGAGGTAACAGGGAGCAGAGCATTCCAGGTAGGACCTTGGCTCGAGAGGTTTTGGCTGACATGAGCTTGATATAAGGCCGGCTCGGTTCCGAGGACAGAACCGATAACCCATCAGTAATGAATGAACGAAGATCAACAACACAAGTGGAATGTTATGATAAGACATAACTTCTTTTTCAGTGGACTTTAGAGGTACAGTGGTCCCAAAGGCTTTACCCACTTCATGTCAAAATAAGACCTACTCAGATTTGCAGGCAACACATGTCCTGATGGATAACATCTTATTCTGTGGTAGATGGACACCCATTCCTAATGGACTCCCCTGTGGCAGTACTGATTATATGTGCTTCCCTTCTAGGGTGTGGAGGGGGGGCCTTTATGAACAGAAGGCATTCTAGGGCACTTGGCCACATATAGAGGCCAACATTCACATCAGTGTTGTGAGATGAGCACAGTCCTCCTAACACTGCATGCCTTTAAGTATGCTGTCCCCGGAGGTGTGATGCAGGTGCAGACAGACAATATGTCGGTAGTCTGGTACAACAACAAATAGAGAGGAACCTGTTCCTATCTCCTATACAAAGAAGACATGAGAGTCTAGCAATGGGCAATGTCTTTGCACTGCTTTCTAATAGTGCATGTCCCAGGGTCATCCAGTGTTCTGGCAGACAAGTTGAACAGAATCTATCTTGATGCTTCATAAGTGGTCCCTCAATCCAACAGTGACAGCCTTGATCTTCAGTTGCTGGGGCCAGTCTTGCTATGACCTGTTTACGTCACACCTAAGCAAGTGCAGCAGTTATTTTGCCCTGATCCCTCCCTAAAGACAGCCACCAAGGGATGCTCTAGTCCACAACTGGCCCCCAAGTCTCATATATTCCTTTCCCCATTGCCTTTAATGAACACGTTTATACAGAAAGCATGAATGTGCAAGGCCATGGTGATCCTCATTGTCCCGTTTTGGCCTGGTCAGACATGGTTTTCTTTCCTGTGGCCTCTTCTATTGCTTCCTTTGTGAAAGAGGAACACTATCTAAATCTATTAACACACCCTCCAGACCAAAAAGCCATGAAGTTAACCACTTGGTTCTTCCATTTCTAACATTAGCCAGAGATGCCAGACTTTCCTTGTCAGTTGTTCAGATCCTATCAGCATCCCAAACACAAGAGGTTTTTCATTTGGGCAGCTTCCAAGGGCTTAGATTCCATTTCAGCTCCCCTTCTTTCCATTCTAGAATTTTTACCAGAACTTTTTCACAACAGGTCCAGTTACTCAACTTTCAGAGTTCAGTTGGCAGCCATCTGTAGCTGTCACGTAGGCCAGAACAACACCTCTGTAGCCTCATTGAGGATTTCTAAAGCTTTCCTGAAGAGAACTTTTTCCTTCAACCCCCTATCAGAGACACTGCAACAGTATCAGTGCATTTAAAGATCCACTTTTGGAAAACAGTTTTTCTGATGGCTCTCATTTCAGCTAAATGGATATCAGAGATGCAAGCACTACCCTACAAACCACCATATTTGGGTTTTCATAAGGACAGAGATTCACTAAGAACTATTACATCCTTCCTATGGTGGCATCCAAAGCTAATCTAAATCAGACAGTAAATCTGCCAGTCTTTTTTTCATGATTTTCAAACAAAGGTGAATACATGCTTCATTTAGTGAACATCCATCATCAGCTTAGGTTTTATTTCCATAGAACTAAACCTTTCAGTCAGATCAACAGTTTGTGACATTCTCTAAGCCTAAATTGGGCAAAGCAGTGGCTAAAGTTAGTCTGTCTAGATGGTTATCTGAATGTATTTCATTTGCTTACAGTAAGAAAGGTTTATCTCTGTAATCTAATCCTAAGGCTCATTCCTCAGGCCACCTCTGCACCCTTTGCCAGTAGATTACCTATTGATGATATCTGTGCAGCAACTACTTGATCAACAGTTCATATGTTTGTATCTTATTATAGACTGGATGATCAGTCTAGATCTCTTTCGTCCTTTGGCTCCACCATCTTCAGGAATGTCCTTGCTTGGTACCACTCAGGCCTGTATGCTTTTTAATCTGTCCCATAGTTGAATCGGATGAAAACAGACAGCACTGGATGCAAACTTATCTACGTACCATAACGAAAGATCTGTGTTGTCTGATTTTCATCTCGTTCAACATTCATTCCATTTCCCCTCTAGCAAATTGTCACAAATAGGACTCTGATGACTGGTTGACTTTGGAATTCCCTGTGTATGAGTAGTCATTGCTGACAATGTCCTATATAGCACTGCTAATTTTTCTAACATGCGTTATGAAATTGGTCCTGAGTGGATGTTATTTCACTAGCATATAATTACATTGATTTACTTTTGGGTATAATTTTTCAGTGGACAACCTGGATCAGAAGCAGTAGGGTGAAGTTCAGAAAATTATGGGTAGGAGAGGAGTCAGAGCCCTGGAACAAAAGAGCTTCATGTTCTGTGCTGAAGTTGGATCTTGTCAGATCCAACAACCATAGAAATGGACGAAAATTAGACAACATGGATCTATTCTTATGGTAGGTACATAACTTTCATTTCTGACATATTATGTTAGTATGAGGAATGTTTTATCTATACTTTCTTAGTTTCTTCCACTGCACAGGCCACTACAGATTGTTTGCAGTGTGTTGATACTTCATCCAGGGCTATGACCATTGGTACTGTTTTAAGGAGGTTTGCTTGGATGCATTCTCAGAACCTCCCAGATGATATAAAAAGAGATTTTAATTTTCCTTCAGATAGAGGTGTAGTATTTGACCCCTCTACTGCAGAGGTGATCAAAAAGTGCGATGAAATGGGCAAGAGGATCCACGGAATCTTTGAAGTTTTTCAGCCCTTTCTCCTCATCCAGTTTTGGTAAAAAAACAGAGTAAACAGTCTCAATAGAATTCTGGTTAACAGACATTTAAGAAGAAGTGTCAAGGAGGTTCCAGAAAGAAGTCTCAAGCCAAGGACAGTCCAACAAGTCTGAACGAATGTTCAAGAGACCTTGCAGCCCCCTCCCATTCTGGCCCCTTTTCTCTTCGAGAAAGTCTGAATCTCCACTTTTCTCTTTTGCAACAAATTGTTTCAGACAAATGGGTTCTGAAAATCATTTATCATGGTTATATATGGCAGTGGAAATTCTTACTTTCTAGGGGGTTATTCCTCATCCCACAGATCAGACTCTCATTCCCACCTGTTCTTCATCACATGCTGTCCTAAGGAGTGATAGAACCAATTCTTCCATCTTAGGTAGAGAAGAAGTTTTATTCCGGGATGTTAGTAGTGCCAGACAGAGAAAGAAAATGCTTGGAGACCAGTTCTGGATCTTTCTTTCCCAAACCTATTTGTGATACTGCCCAAATTCAAATGATGTCAGTTCACAGTGTGCTACCTCTTCTTCCTCTTTCAATTTTCCTGGTAACACTGGACTTAAAAGATAAGTATCATCACATCCGTATTCATCCAGACTTCAGGCATATCTTAAGGTTTTGTGTGTCTGGATCACCTCATCGGTTTCTCTTCCTTACCCTTTGGACTATCCACTGCACCAAGTGTTTATAGTGTGTCTAGCTCCAGTTACAGATCCTTGCAGGCTATTAGGTATCCACGTTTTTTTCTTAATAAATATGCAGAGTCTTTTTCAAAATGTCAAGAATCTCTCTCTTGAGTGAGAGATCTCTTGCACAAGCTGGGATTCCAAGATAACATTAAAAAGTCTTTCTTGACTTCCTCACACAGGATTGTGTTCCTCAGATGTCAGCTAGACACATCAGCTCAAAGAGCTTTTCTTCCACAGGAAAAATTAGAGCTTTGTTTAGATCTATTTCTAAGCTTTTCCACTCAGACTTCAGTCACTGCAAGGGAATACCTCAGGATTTTGGGCATCATGTCATCTATGATTCTCATGATACCTCTGGCAAGTCTCTGCATGAGAAATATAAAGTGTGTCTGAAATCTCTTTGATTCCAGCATTAAGACACTTTATCTTTTCAGATCCCAGTTACTGGGGTTTGTCAAAAAGGAAACTTTTTGGCAGAGACACTGGTTATCATTAAATTCAGGTTTCCCATTCTCCCTCCCTGTTCCAAAGCAGTAAGAAACCACAGATGTTTCGGACTTTGCTTAGGGAGAAGTTTCAGGAAGGATGAAAGTGCAGGGGATGTGGGACATATAGGACAGACACAAGCACATAAATATCAAGGAGATGCTTGTCTTGATCAAGACACTTTACTCTCTGAATCCTCATTGGTCCATGGGACCCACTTCAAGTGGTTACAGACAGTACCACAGTCATGTGGTGCATCAACAAGCAAAGGGGAACCAGCACTGCATAAGTGGATAGTTTGGCTGTACTTCAAACACACAGGGTCTTTAAACCCAGCTGATGCCCATAAAGATTAAGGTGCTTGCACTGCTGATGAGGTTAATCTAAAGGCCGAAACATGCATGTCCACAGCAAGTGGGATTTCACTTTATTGGCCTGAATGTAACCATAAAGACCTAAAAAAGTAAAAAAAAAAGTCATGGACATTCAAAAGTCATGTAACTGAAACACTTACTGTCCTGAAAGGATCATTTGCATATATCCCATGGGCCTCTACTACAGGAGGTTTAAGGCATCACCCAGTGAAAACTTTAGCTTGTTTGAGTTTTTCTCATGGTTTTTACCGAATGGTTTGCCTGTGTATCCTTTTTACCCTTGGCTAGGGATGTCAGTTGTGATATTTTGCAGGTCACTTAATCTTTATGGGCATCAGCTGGGTTTAAAGACCCTGTGATTTTAAGCTATAGTCAGATTATCCACTTATGATATACTGAGAAGTTTAATGCAGAGGCTGAAATGTGCATGAGGCTGAAATGTGCATGTTTATCACTAGCTGTGTTTGGTTTTATTGGCCTGGGTATAACCTTAAATATTTAAAAAGAAAAAAAAGACCCTGCTTTTGAGAAGCCACTTAACTTAGCAAGTAAAACAAAAGGCTTTGACATACAAAAGCCATGTATATGAAACACTTCATGTCCTCCAGGGGTCATTTGCAAATATCCCATGGGCCCATACCTCACAACTGGACAGATTTTTGCCTCATATTGTCGGTCTATTTCTCATAAAATTGTGGTTTTCTGCCAAAACATTGATGGTTGAAGTCAGAAAATAAAAACAGACATTTTAGTTTCAGACTTTATCATCTTCTTTCGGCTGTTTCCGTTAGGGGTCGCCACAGCAGCTCATCTGTTTCCATTTCTTCCTGTCCTCTGCATCTTGCTCTGCCACACCAACCACCTGCATGTCCTCTCTCACCACATCCATAAACCTTATCTTAGGCCTTCCTCTTTTCCTGTTACCTGGTAGCTTCATCTTTAGCATCTTTTTCCCAATATACTCAGCATCCCTCCTCAGCACATGTCCAAACCTACGTAATATTGCCTCTCTGGCTTTGTCTCCAAACCTTCCAACCTGGGCTGACCCTCTAATATACTTATTCCTAATCCTGTCCACCCTCGTCACACCCAGTGCAAATCGTAACATCTTTAACTCTGTCACATCCAGCTCAAACTCCTGCCTTTTTGTCAATGCCACTGTCTCCAACCCATATAACATAGCTGGTCTCACTACTCTCTTGTAGACCTTCCCTTTCACTCTTACTGGTACTAGTCTGTCACAAATCACTCCTGACACTCTTCTCCACCCACTCCATCCTGCCTGTACTCTCTTCTTCACCTCTTTTCCACACTCACCATTACTCTGAACTATTGATCCCAAGTATTTAAACTCATCACATTCACCACCTCTACTCCTTGCATCCTTACAATTCCTCTATCCTCTCTCTCATTCACACACATATATTCTGTCTTAGTCCTGCTGAACTTCATTCCTCTTCTCTCTAGAGCATCTCTCTATCGCTCCAGGGTCTCCACCACCTGTTCACTACTCTCACTACAGATAACAATGTCATCTGCAAACATCATAGTCCACAGGGACTCCTGTCTGATTTCGCCTGTCAACCTGTCCATCACCATTGCAAACAAGAAAGGGCTCAGAGCTGATCCTTGATGTAATCCCACCTCCACCTTAAACGCATTCGTCACTCCCACCGCAGACCTCACCGCTGTCACACTACCCTCGTATATATCCTGTACCACTCTTGCATACTTCTCTGACACTCCCTACTTCCTCATACAATACCACAACTCCTCCCTAGGCACCCTGTCATATGCTTTCTCTAAGTCTACAAAAACACAATGCAACCCCTTCTGACCTTCTCTGTACTTCTCCATCAACACGCTCAGAGCAAACATCGCATCTGTAGTGCTCTTTCCCAGCATGAAACCATACTGCTGACAACTAATCATCACGTCCCTTCTTAACCTTGCTTCCACTACTCTTTCCCATAACTTCATGCTGTGACTGATCAATTTAATCCCTCTGTAGTTACTACAGCTCTGCACATCACCCTTGTTCTTAAAAATCGGTACCAAAACACTTTTTCTCCATTCCTCAGGCATCCTCTCACTTTCCAATATTTCCTTAAACAATCTGGTTAAAAACTCTACTGCCATTTCACCTAAACACCTCCATGCTTCCACAGGTATGGCATCTGGACCAACAGCCTTTCTATTCTTCATCCTCTTCATAGCTATCCTTACTTCCTCCTTGCTAATCCATTGTACTTCATGATTCACTATCCCCACATCATCCAACCTTCCCTCCCTCTCATTCTCTTCAGTCATCAACTCATCAAAGTACTCTTTCCATCTCCTCAACACACTCTCCTTGCTTGTGAGTATGTTTCCCTCATTATTATTTATCACATTTACCTGCTGCACATCCTTCCTAGCTCAGTCTTTCTGTCTAGCCAATCGGTACAGGTCCTTTTCTCCCTCCTTAGTGTCCAACCTTTCATACAACTCTTCATATGCCTTATCCTTAGCCTTTGCCACCTCTCTTTTTGCCATGCACCTCATCTCCTTATACTCCTGTCTACTATCTTCATCTCTCTGACAATCCCACTTCTTCTTTGCCACCGTCTTTCTCTGTATACTCTCCTGTATTTCCTCATTCCACCACCATGTCTCCTTGTCGTCCTTCCACTGTCCAGATGTCATAACAAGCACCTTTCTAGCTGTCTCCCTTACTAGCTCTGCTGTAGTTACCCAGCTATTTGGTAACTCTTTACTGCCACCCAGTGCCTGTCTTAACTCATCCCTGAACTCCACCTCACAATTACCCTTTTTCAATTTCCACCATTTGATCCTTGGTACTGCTGTCACACTCCTCCTCCTCGTCTTGATCACCAACGCCATCCTACAAACCACCATCCTATGCTGCCTAACTACACTTTTCCCGGCCACTACTTTACAGTCTCCAATCTCCTACAAATTGGCCTTCCTACATAAGATATAATCCACCTGTGTGCATCTTCCTCCACTCTTGTATGTCATCCTATGCTCCTCCCTCTTGTTAAAATATGTATTAACCACAGCCATGTCCATCCTTTTCACAAAATCCACTACCATCTGACCTTCTGCATTCCTTTGTTTAACACCATACCTACCCATCACTTCCTCATCCCCACTGTTCCCTTCACCAACATGCCCATTGAAATCTGCTCCAATCACTACTCTCTCACCCTTGGGTACAGTCATCACCACTTCATCTAACTCACTCCAAAATCTTTCTTTCTCATCCACTGTACACCCAACTTGTGGAGCATATGCACTAACAACATTCATCATTACACCATCAATTTCCAGCTTCATAAACATCACTCTATCTGACACTCTTTTCACCTCCAAAACACTCTTAGCATACTGTTCCTTCAGGATAACTCCTACGCCATTTCTCCTCCCATCCACACCATGATAAAACAATTTGAACCAACCTCCTATACACCTAGCCTTACTCCCCTTCCATCTGGTCTCTTGCACACACAGTATAACAACCTTCCTTCTGTCCATCATATCGGCGAGCTCTTTCCCTATACCAGTCATACTGCCAACATTCAAAGTTCCAACCCTCACTACCACAGTCATAGCCTTTCTCCTCTCTTCCTGCCTTTGACCATGCCTTCCACCTCTTCTCCTCCTTCGGCCAACAGTAGCCCAATTTCCACCAGCACCCTGTTGGCTAACAGTACTGGTGGCAGTCATTGTTAACTCGGGCATCGACTGATCCGGTATGTAAATATTTACTGGTGTCCACATTAATTATTTGGCGAAGTTTTACGCCGGATGCCCTGCCTGACGCAACCCTCCCCGTTTATGCAGGTTTGGGACTGGCACAAAGAAATGCACTGGCTTCTGCATCCCCAGTAGCTGGGTTAGTTTCAGACTTTATAGAAAATTCATGCTTATGCAAAACCTGGAATTCTATCAACTTTCTAAGTTTGTAAGAGTAATATTTAAAAAGCATCCCTATTTTTGGCCCTTTGTCCCCCGTTATTTGTGTCTTTGTCCAGATTTCTTACTCTGTGAGGTTGAGAAGTATACGTGCGCCTCCACAATGGGAGACTTAAGGTATCACACAGTGAAAACTCTAGCTTGTCTGGGTTTTCTTTGCAATGTATGTATGTATATATATATATATATATATATATATATATATATATATATATATATATATATATATATATATGGGTCTACTGCCGTAGATCGAAATTACACTATTTCGAAATACAATAGTAGTGTCCCACTAACGCGAAAGTGGACTTCAACGAAAGTGCACTTTTGCTAAAGTCACTAGAACAAACGAAGGGTTATGGCTTGGGTTATGGATAGTGGATAGCTAGTAGGGCTATCCACTATCCTTAATCCAAGCCCTAACACTAAGGTCCGTGACTACCGCATCACAGTGAACTAAATTGTATTTCCTCCACTGAGCAGTAGTTACAGACCTATTTCCTGTACTGTGGTGCGGTAGTCACGGACCTTAGGGTTAGGGCTTGGGTTAAGGATAGTGGATAGCCCTTCTAGCTATCCACTATCCTTAACCCAAGCCCTAACTCTAAGGTCCGTGACTACCGCACCACAGTGCAGGAAATTGTATTTCCTCCACTGAGTAGTAGTTACGGACCTATTTCCTGTACTGTGGTGCAGTCATCACAGACCTTAGGGTTAGGGCTTGGGTTAAGGATAGTGGATAGTGGATAGCCCTACTAGCTATCTACTATCCTTAACCCAAGCCCTAACCCTAAGGTCCATCACTACCGCACCACAGTGCAGGAAATGTCCCGTTTGAGTTAGTGACTTTCTCAAAAGTGCACTTTTGTTGAAGTGCACTTTCGCGTTAGTGGGACACTACTATCCTATTTCGAAATAGTGTAATTTTGATCTATGGTAGTAGACCCATACATATATATATATATATATATATATATATATATATATATATATATATATATATATATATAGATATATATATATATATATATATGTACATGTTTATGTATTTGTATATGTGCAAGACCTTTTTTAGGCCCTGTTACACATCTACTTGATTGCTGTGTAAAAGAATATGAGTGGGGACTATCAAACAGTAAATCATAAGTTTTCAGTTTTGGGGAGTCAAACATTGACTGGGATTTAGAAAGGTTACCACTAGTGATAAGCTTTGTTTACCACTGGCAATAACCATTTCTGATTCAGAGACTACCCTACCACTGTGTTTGCCTTGAAGAGGTGCAGCACTTGTTATGGGCTGACTCCATGGACTACTGCAAATGGTAGTGAGGCATTCTAGGGGAGTGGTGTACTCCAGTTAGCCATGTGGTCTCCTGCAGAATCACTCGACTGCATAAGTGAGCTCAGCTGGCCAGGCCGAGTTAATTAACTTGGCCAAAAATTTGCATTCACTCATTACTCTTAGGGGGTGACATCCCATTTGATGTAAGTGCTGGGGAGTTTAGCAGGCAGACAGTAGTATGGGGTGTACATGTGTGTGACTACAATTATATGCAGATGGATGAGTGGTCAAAGGTGTGTGTGTGTGTGTGTGTGTGTGTGTGTGTGTGTGTGTGTGTGTGTGTGTGTGTGTGTGTGTGTGTGTCCTTGAGTGTGATGGAATGGGGGGTGTTCTGTGTGTGCATGAATTTATGAACTTGTGTGTGTGTGTGTGTGTGTGTGTGTGTGTGTGTGTGTGTGTGTGTGTGTGTCTGCCTGTGTGTGTGTGTCTGCGTGTTTGAGTATGTGTGTATGTGAGGGGAGTGACTGACATAGCACTAATCATTCCAAGACTATTGAGCAAATCTTACAATTTGGCGGAGACACAATTCACCAGGGATACTCCACCAAAATTAGCAAATTATTCAAACAGTAGTTTTGCAGTACAAAAGACATATGAGCTC
Organism: Protopterus annectens; assembly: GCF_019279795.1. Taxonomy (NCBI): domain Eukaryota; kingdom Metazoa; phylum Chordata; order Ceratodontiformes; family Protopteridae; genus Protopterus; species Protopterus annectens. The sequence continues at coordinate 321,878,895 of NC_056738.1, forward strand.
AGGGTAACACAAGACACCAGGGATGATTTTGAAAAATTAAACTAATGTAATTAAAAAAAAATAATAGAACAGTTTTGTGCACAAAAGACATATGAGGGGCACAAGACACCAAGGGTTTAAATAGACAGGGTGAAAAGCTTCAAACCCTGTGCCTTTGATACACAAAGCAACTTGACAACAGTATATTTTTGTATTCCTCTGTACCACCTCTAGACATGAGGCACACTCTATAAATTTTATTTTAAGTTACTGAAAATACATTATATCAATTCTGGGCAAAAAGCTTCAAACCGTTTGGTATGGAAAGCAGCTCCTTAACACTCAGAGCTTTTGTTTTCTACACCAATTGAGCGGGCTTGAATTGGGCTATGTTTTGCGAACTGCAAGAAGTATGAAACTCTTTAAAGCCTGGCATTGTTGACTCATTGTAATTGTCTGTGAGATATGAGGAACATAGCAGGAGCAAAGTCAGGGACAGTTGTGAAGGATGGAGGTATGTCCAGATTAATGGATACTGTACCTTTAAATGGCCATGCTGAAGAAAGCTGAAAGAAACACTGGATGAAACAAGGCAGATTTTCTAACTACTGCTTCTAGACCCTTAAAAAAAATTAATAGGGCAGTAGGTGTAGCATCGTAATGCATTTTCTGAATAACAAGAAGAATGAAAACTGTAAAGTGTGGCATTATTGACGGGCTGTAATTATCTCTGATTTATAGGAAACATCAGGGATGCTGTATCAATGTAATGACAGGTAAGTGTGTATGTGTGTATGTATATGCACATAGTTTTGGAAGAATGTTTGAGAAGGTGCGTGTGTTAATCTGATGCATGGGCCACCAAAAGTACTTACTGCAGAAAAGTTCTAATTAGCTCTAGCGGTAATTACCAGTGAACTAGAGACATGTAAATTAGCTGATAATGAGGTCTTTCCTCATTGCAGCTAACATGTCTCTGATTGGTATTTTCCATGATCGCAGAAAAAGTCTCTTTTGGCCACAGTTCTTACGCCCTGCATTGAGACTCTTTGTGAGTCCCAACAATTGTCTTTAATGTTAAAATGTTCTTTCTGTATGAGACTTTCTTCTACCACTTCAGATCTGCTGAGAATCTGTAATCTCTGCCATTCAAGATCCCCAGATAATATAAGGGGCAGATTGTATAATTTTTGCAGGGTGGGGTTTTGTTCCAAAAAATTTACTTCTGAATGTATTTCTTGTATAAAAAGATTGTGGTAAATCTTTTGGTTCTAGGTAAGCGTTGAATAAGATGTACATTATTTAATTTGTTTCCACAAATTCTGTTACCATATTATTTCTTTTCCCCTGTCACTTGATTTACAAAGCAAGTATTTTGACCCCCTATACTTGTTTTAAGCGTCTACAGTGAAGTATTGTAGACATATTGCTGTTTTTATTATAAGGCATTTTGAAAAGATGAAAGGCTTAATTTGAGATCTCCATTTCTTTTGAGATATATATTTAGGATTTTGTTTTGCCAAAAAATCTGAATGTAAAATTACCATTTCTGACTACTGTTTTGACAGTTTTAGATAAATGTGATTTTGCAAAGCAGGTTTTTATCTTGCAAAAACTGATGCACAAGGTTTCTAATGTGTTAAAGTGTGAAATACAACTATTCATTTTTTTTCCTTTAGGAACTAATAAAGCAGAAGAGGAAAATTTGATTCAGGAGTGGTTCATTCTTGTGAATAAGAAGAATGCTTTAATTAGAAGGCAGGATCAACTATACATTTTGTGAGTAGACCAGTATTCCTTTCTTCCTGTTAAAATGCCCTCCTTTTAGTTTTCTACTTACTTTTCACTCATGAGCATGGGAAGAAGCATGCAAATGTGCAGTACTCTGGTTTATACTTTATTATTCTACCTGCTGACCATAAAGAAGTGACTTCACAAACAAGTGCATAATTTTTGATGTTGTCTCTTCTATATGTTCCTCAATGGATGGGTCTTCGGATTCGACTTCAGGCACTTTAGACTTTGTATCCAAAGCGCAGGCTCCTCCCCTTGCCCATATTCTCCTCCTGCCTCTGAAGTTACTTCATATCTCGTCTGCCGCTTGTTCAAACAGTCATGGTCTTCATTGCACAGGCTTACCTTAGCTAAGTACTGATCTTTGATGTTTTTCTACTGCCAATCATTAGCGGACCGGAGTTCCGCTGTGGCGACATCTAACCGGGAAAAGCCGAAAGACACAACAACTCGTGCTAGGAGTTAGTATCCTTTGTTTCTCCTTGCCTTGTAGTTAAATAACTGTTAGCAATGAAGTTAAAGTTGTTAATCTGATGTTGTTATTTTATTCTTTCCTCAACAGTTGAGTTTGGATCCGATCCTCATATCCGACACGGCCACTTCTTCCAGATCGTAGAATGCTTAAACTCCTGAGCTCCTCCCTTTACCCATAATGCTGTAGCCACCTAATGTACTTCAGATCTCATTTGCTGCTATAGCGATCGGTTGTAGATTGTGAGCTGTCGAGCTTTGAGTATATCTGTCTTGTTGGTTAGTAAGTTTAACTTTCTCAAACGTTTTCTTTAATATCTATAGTAGTAGTCTCTTCTTGCTTTATATATATATATGTTTTCCTTGTACTTTTAATAGTATTTATACCATTGCTGGTAGTCCTATTCCTTTTTGTTTATAGTACTTTTGCAGTACTTCTTAAATTACTTGTTGTTGTTGTGTCTTTCGGCTTTTCCCGGTTAGGGGTCGCCACAGTGGAACTCCGGTCCGCTAATGATTGGCAGTTGATTTTTACGTGCCGAGTTGCCAGCCCTGACGCACAACCTTCAACGAAGGTACGCCCATTCACGTATGTCTCCACGCAGAACACGCTCTAACTGAGAATCGAACCGGACAGCGTCTTACTGTGAGGCGACAACGCTACCACAGCACCACCACCGCGGATAGTACTTCTTAAATTACTATTGTTGGTAAGTCTTTCTCTCTCTTTTCTCTTAAAAAAAAAAAAAAAAACACTTTCCTTTTTTGATTCCATTTTCCCTTTCAACATGTCTGGCAAGCTGTCCAGCTTTAAGAAATGTGTGGGCATAAAATCCCTAATTTAGACACCCACATTGAATGTGTATATTGTCTGGGCCCTAAGCATCTAGACGCACAGTGTGATATTTGTAAGGGATTCAACTGCTGTGCTCTTATTGATAGAACAAACTGATTCTTAGAGGCTTACGTCCCTGCAAATATCCTTGTACAGCTACTGGAGCTCAAACCTCAAAAAGACAATAAAAGAAGGGCGACTCTTTGGCTAAAGAGTCTCTTAAGAGATCCCAGCATCTATTTTCTGCTTCAGCTTCTTCAGCTCTATCTTTGGAGCCTCCAACTAAACTTGTACAAAAATCAGACCTGGTAGTGTCGGATCCAAAATATCATCCTGGATCCATTCTCCTTCCTTGGTCTCGGAGCCGATGACATCCAGGCTCCCTTCACCCTTTGTTGAACAGTCTCCAAGATGTCATTCGAGGTCTTGTTCTACTGCTTCCTTTGTTTGGTCTTCCAGGAACCTGTCCAGAGCAGATGTGGATAGGATGATGAGGAAGTTTCTCAGGATGCAAATTCAAATGAGAGTCTTGTAGAGCCACACCTCCATTTTTAGCTCCTTCTCCAATTCAGTTTCAGAGCTGTCAGATCCAGACTCCTTAGGGTCATCATTCACGGGTCCGAAGATGTTGGCCTCTTTGACTCCAATGGTTTCTTTGAGCTGTCCGGCCCTGAGTACCTTGGATCTGGAAGATTCTGGATGTTGAAGTGTCGGTGCCAGTTCCGAGGTGTTGGATTCGACTCCGAAGTTGTCAGAGCCATCTGTTTCCCTCGGAATGTTGGCTTTAGATAGCTTGGCTGCAACTCCCTCCTCAGGGTGGGGGGGTGTTGCATGTAGGTCAGCAGGAACTGACAATCCACAAGTCTGCCTTGTTGAATCCTTCTGCTTCTGATTATCTTAGGCACTATGCTTTTGAGATAGTGGAGAGAGTATTGTCTTTAGAGTTTAGACAACTCTGTCCACATCAGATGTGAATTCTCTATCTCATTTGATTTTGCGTCCAGAACCTCATTCATCCATTCTGCATGGACAGCCAGCCCGAACCAATATCCAGGCTACCCAGGGTATCATTATTTCTTCCAATACCTCCATGGAGCATCCCGCTGAGGAGGTCCCTCAGAAGAGAACATGCAAAAGGAGACACTTAGACTATCCAAAGAGTCAGTCATTGAAGACACTGATTTTAATGAGGGGGAAGGGTCCCCTGATCACCAACTGATGATGTCTCCTTTGGAGACATCTTAGAGCTACTCAAACAAAGAGGTGGTTGGTCCCCCGATAACCCTTCCCAAGAGGAATCTGTGTTTCTGGAGGCCTTCAGGTCTGGCCTGTATACTTCCTGGGTGACTCTGCCCACTGATGAGCACATAGATTTAGTCTCTCAACAGGCATGGAAGGAACCAGACACAGCTGAACCTATACCCAACAGACTAGACAGGATCCTTGTGCCACCTAAATATCGACCACACTGGAGTAAAGGAGTACTTGTTGATGCCATGGATGTAGCGGTAGTCACTAGAAAGGAACTGGCAGTGAAAGTTCCTCTGTCCACATGCTAACAGGGAGTCTAAAGCACTGGACAGATTTGGGAAGCATGTCTGTGCTTCAGTGACTTTCATTCTTAGGTTGCTGAATTATTATCACATTTCACAAGGCTTCAGAGAGATTTGATCAGGGAGCTTTCCAGATCTCTCTCTGGGATCATATCCTGTGAGGAAGGGAGTACCATTTCCTCGCAGCTGGCTACCCTTCAGTCTTCTTCTAATTCATCCATGAGACTTATCTCTCCTGCCTTTGAGAGTCCCTCATAGGCAGCGGGTTCAGGCACTTCCATTAAGAAATATACCTAGCTTGTGTAATTTTACAGAACCCTTCAGATCTTCATTTGTCAATGCAGCCTTTAATGGAACCTCATTGTTTGGCCCCAAAATGAAAGACACACTGTCTAGGTGTGAACAGGAAGGGAAAACCCTGTCTACTGTAGGTGTACATTTTTTTTACTCCTCAACAGTCCCTTTCTAGAAACCAACAAGGTGGTAGAAAAATGTGGTTCAAGAAGTCCCAGGGTCCCTTTCAAGATATACATGGAGAGAGTTTCCCCAGGGGCATTGTGGCATTCAAATGGAGAATGCTGTCCCCATGGCAGAGGTGGTCCACATAGTCAATGTTCTAGAGATTCCTTCTCAGACAGATCCTATCAGCACTCCTGAATGGAGGCATGACTGTCCATATCTGGAGGCAGTTGGTGGTCATCTGTCCCTTTACGGGAGGGTCTGGTTAGAAATCACAGAAGATTCATAATTGCAGAGGATAATATCCAGAGGTTATATCATACCATTTTCCAATCCACCTCTGCCAGTTTTAAAGAAAATTGCCATCGTTCCACCCAGTCAGAAGAAAGTAGCAGCACTACAAATTAACAAGCTGCTAAAAAAAAGAGTCATCCAAGAGGTCCCGGCAGACCAGAGACGGCCCACAACTTATTCAAGATGCTTCAAGATTCTTTTTAGTGCCAATAAAGACAAGAGAGTTGAGACCAGTTTTGGATCTCAGCAAACTAAATCGGTTGGTTCAGTATGCAAAGTTCCGGATGGTCAAGGTTCAGTCCATTTTGCTGTTTTTGCACAAGGATGACTGGATGTGCTCGATAAATTTTCAGGATGCGTGCTCTCATATCAAAATGAACAGGTGATCGAGAAGATGTCTGTGCTTCCAGCTGGGAACCAGTCAATGCCAGTTCAGAGCACTGCCCTTTGGTCTAACCACAGCCCCCAGAGTGTTCACCAAAAGCATAGCAGTCATAGCAGCTCACCTGAGACTGATGGGATTCTGTGTGTTTCCATACCTAGATGGCTGTTTCCTGACCACTCCAACCAGGCATCAGTTAATTTAAGCAAAGGTCTACTTACTGCAGCTGTACTGTCATCTGGGGATGTCTGTCAGTTATAACCAATCTCAACTCAATCCAACTCAAACTTTGGAATTTATCGGTGCTCATTGCAATGCAGCCAGTCAGATAGCTTCTGTCCCTCTGTCTCGGATTCAAACCATTCAATTCCAGGTCCAAAAGATTATTCAAAATTCTTCCCTAAGAGCACGTGTGATGCTGCAAGCGTTGGGATCCACTTCAGTGACAATCACTCTTGTACCGCTGGTGAGGTTCCATTTGTGAACCTCCAACATTTACTATCTACCTGAGGAAAAATTCTTTGAAGTCTGCTTGGGATATAAAAATATCTACTCAGACAATTCCAAGCAAAGATTCATAAACCCTCTGGACATGGTTGTATACTTGGGAGCAATATGTATGTATTCCCATGGTTTTTTTTTGTAAATTGCTTTTCAATTCTCTCTTCCCAGTCTTTTCTAACATGCTCTGATTGATTGATAACAGAAAAAACACAAACTGATGGAAAATAACATACACAAGTTGCCGATCACGGAGAACTCACTTTATTGTCACTGATTAAGTGCTTTCATCCACCAATGTTAGAGACTTCTTAAGAATAACGAGTACATAAAAAACACTCATTTTATACAGAAAACTCCCACCCCTTTTGTATCCATGTGACAATTTGATTTATGTATTGATTGGTTAATTAATTAATTAATTAATTAATTAATTAATTAATTAATTAATAACACACCACCTACTCTTAAAACTACACTGTAGTATAAAAACAAAAAAACAGTTGACCCAAATATTACCACACACTGTCTGGTTGATTTCCACAAGAGTTTCCAAAATTAAATAACATGTTTTTATTGAAACTGAAACTAACCTTCTTTAAATCATAAACATGACCTTTAATCTTAAAGCACTACTAATAGAATTGACATCATTAAGACCAGGGAACACCGAGGCTTGGCACTTTAATTGCCACTTAATTTCTTTAAATTCCAGGAAAATAACAGTAGGTCCATGCCTCGGTCCTAAATCAAAATGATCTATTATACTAAATTTAAAAGATTGGGACGGGTTGTCTTTATTGTGCTTGTAGAAAGCATTTTTTCATCATTTTTTCTAATACTATATAAGTGCTGGTAAATCCTCTCCCTTACACTTCTAATGGTCTTTCTAATATAAAATCCTTTACATAGCTGACACCTTGTAATACTACACCCTTCGTACCATGGTAATACTTACATTGAAGCTTTATGTTTACTTTCTGATCCAGCTTTATATTGGTACCCTCAATTACATACTTACACTGCACACAATGTCCACACTTCACCATCCCACCTTCTCCTTTTTTAACTATTGGTCTTTCTATAAATGTTTTTAAATAAATGTCCTTCCTGTAAACTATTGTGGGCTTATCCCCCACCTTTTTGAAATTTTCCTGGTTGACCACAAAGATGTTCCAATTTTTATTAATGATTGCTCTAATCTGCTCAAAGTGTAAGTTGTAAGGCAACGCCATCGCCTTGTTGTAAATGAAGGACATGTGTTTAAAAACATTACTGTGGTACAAAGGGTATAGTATACATTGCGAAGTGTCAGCTATGTAAAGGATTGTATTATGTATATGAGACTTAACTGTGTAGCTCTTAAGTATCCCTTCAAATCAGGTAAACCTAAACAACCTTGGATTGGAAGGGTCAACTTATCCCACTTAACTCCTGCCCTCTTTTCCTCCCAGATAATTTTTTTCAATTCTTTATCAATTGTTGTACACAACTTCTCCTTGGTTTGATAAAAGTATGCCTGACCCTTATACAAGACTAAAGGGACTAGAAACATTTTCACTGCTTGTATCTTACAATCCATATCCATAAATAAGAGATTCCATTGTCTCAGTTTTTATATTATCTTTTGTTTAGGTTCTTCTCACATATCCTTAGTTGCTTTAACAGAAGCCTTTTAAATCCATAGTCCTAAATACTTTGTCTTATCAAGTCCCTATAAATATGGATGTTAAGTTGTCAATCTCGCCTTCATTCTTGCTGGATGGGTTCGGAGCCGATCCTCGGCTCCATTCGGCACTGCTTTAGCTTGAGAACTCCTTTTACCAGCTCGAGGCAACCCTATATCCCATGATGCAAGGCGGAACTACCTCAGATCTCATTTGCCGCTTAGCGAAAGAGGTCTCCTTTGCCAGCTGAGGTAAGTAATTTTCTTGTCAAAAGAGAAAAGCTTAGTTAGGGTTTTATTTCCCCCTTGTATCCATTTTTATAGTCTGTAGTGTGTTACAGCCCACCCTATTCCCTTGTATTTCAAAACTTTTTATTACCTTTAGTGTAAAAGTTTAGTTAGGCCTAAACCCCATTGGTTAATCCCTTCCTGTGTGTTGTGTGTTAGGGGATTAATTTTGTGTGTTTGTTGGGGTTTGTGTGTGACTTCCTCCTAGGATTATGTCTAAGGAAGGCAAGGTCTCAGGCTTCAAGAAGTGTGACTCGTGCTGTCAGAAAATGTCTCTGACAGATGGTCACACTTCTTGTGTTTACTACCTGGGGCCTTTGCACCTGCAGGACTCCTGTGCTTTGTGTCACTCTTTTAGCCAGAGAGTCCTGCAGGAACGGAGGAATAAGCTTATCCTCCGTGGCTTACTTAAGCCAGAAGGTTCTCCCTCTAAAGCAGGGTCTGGGAAACCTTCTAAGCCACCGAGCTCAGGCTTCAGTATCCAAGCCTCCTCCGGTGGCTCCGGCTCCGTCGGAGCCGAGATCGGCTCCAGCTGGAACCGATCTATCTACTTCAAAAGTAGTGGGTTCGGCACCGACTGGTTCCGACACCTTGTCTACTGTGGCCTTGTCGGCTCCGGCTGGAGCCGACACCTTATCCAGCATCGGGCGAGAAACCTTCTGCTCCATCTGGAATTCAGGGACTTCAGCTCCGATGGCTTCGTCCTGAAAGAGATCTCGGTCCCCTTTGCAGAGTATCCACTCGGCTCGGGTCTCCTCTTTTGTCGGAGCAGAGCCATCGGAGCCGATCTTGAGATCTTCCAGGCTGTCTGACCACGACTTAGAGAGGGTGGTAAGCAGGCTGTTGAAGTCGCAGGCACTGGCCCAAATGCTCCATAGCCCGTCTCAACAGACTTGGCTATTGCCTCACCCTTGAACTTCCTCCTCTGACTCCACACCAGAGTTGGAGCCGGAGCTTCTCGGGACAGCGACTGTTTGGCGCCGAGCCGATACATCCTTCGGCTCCATCGTCGGCTCCGATCTCCTCCTTGAGGCCTTCCTTGGAAGGATCCAGTCGTCGGGTTTCCCTTGTTGGCTCCGAGGGGGCTAGTGGCATCGGACCCTTGTCCGACCCGCTCTCCCTCTCGGGCTTCGCTTTGGTAAGCTCGGCGCCGACATCAGCCTCGGAGCCTTCACTCTCAGTGGAGCCGGAATTCCTGTATCCTCGGGCGGGGATATTCCGGCCTCCCGGGAGGGGAGCCTTTGAGGTGATGAGGAGTGTCCTGGCCTCTGAGCCAGGTCAGCGGTCCATCCCTCTAGCTCCTCCCTCTTCAGTGCCTGTAGGCGCCTCTTGCCAGCCTCTTGCTCTCAGGCCCAGGGATCCATCGCCCCAGGTTTCCCCATTGGGAATTTCCTCCTCTTCGAGTTTCTCCTGATCCAGCAGGTGAACCCCTCGGAAGAGGGCGTGTAAGAGGAAACACACAGACTCCCCAAGTCTACTACATCGGATACCGACTTAGATGAGTCGGAGGGTTCCCCGATCCCCTCTGAGGATGTCTCCTTTTCAGACATCCTTGAGCTCCTCAAACAGAGGGGAATTGGCCATCCATTGATCCCTCCGAGGATGAGTCGGTATACCTGGAGGCTTTGGATCCCGACCCTCCACCTCCTGGGTGTCTCCGCCTTCGACCCACTTATGCAGGTAGTGGCTCGAAGGCGTGGGCTCCAGATTCTGTGGAACCTGTCCCCAGGAGACCATCCAAATTTATCACGGCCCCTACGGACAAACAGTTCCTTTCCAAGGGCGTCTCTGTGGATGCTATGGTGGTGGCGGCGGCCACTAAGAAGGAACTGGCGGATCCCTCAGTACCTGTCCATCCTCCTAACAAGGATTCTAGGACCATGGACAGGTATGTAAAGCGGATGTTTTCTTCAGTGACCTTTGCTATGCGTTCGCTGAACTACCTTTGTCACTTCACCAGGCTTCAAAGAGATATTCTCAAGGAACTGGGTGAAGTGGTCCAGGATCCTTCTACTGCTGGGGCTCAAGAAAAGATTGCCTTGCAGCTAGCAATCCTGAATTCCCTATCCATCTCCTCCATGCGGCTCATATCCTATGCGGCCGATGGAGCGAGCAGGGCCGCAGGCACAGGAGTTGCTCTTAGACGCCAAGCCTGGATGCGGCTTTGTAATTTTGCGGACCCCTTTAAGGCGTCCTTCACTAATACCCCCTTTGATGGTTCGGCTTTGTTCGGACCTCAGGTGAAGGATACCTTGACCAGGTGTGAGCAGGACGGTAAAACTCTTTTTGCCGTTGGAGTCCATTTTTCCACTCCTTCTAGACCATATCCCAAGGGTCAGAAGGGGAAGATGTGGTTCCATAAAGCCCAAGGAGCTACACGGACACCGTGGTCAGTTTACCCCCAGAGGCAGAGGGGTAACAATAATAGACACCACCCTAGAGGCAGGGGGTCCTCAGAACCAGGGCAACAGGGAGTCTCTTCCTGAGAAGCCCTTTCAGCATCCCTGAGGTGTTTCCGACTGTCCACCCTTGGAGGCAGTCGGGGAAGGATTTCACTGTACCCAATAGCCTGGCAATCCCTATCACAAGAGATGTGGGTACAGTCGATCATATCCGAGGGTTACAAAATCCCCTTGAAAGGTATCCGTACCTCAACAATCCCTTCCAGACATCTCACCCGGTCAAAGGGATTTGGCAGAACAGGAGGTTTCAAAGCTCCTAGAAAAAGAGCCGTCCAGACTGTGCCGGCAGACCAGGTAGGATCCGGCGTCTACTCGAGATTCTTTTGGTCCCCAAAAGGATGGGAGATTGGAGACCAATACTAGACCTGAGCAATCTAAACAGATTTGTCAAGAAGGCAAGATTCGGATGGTCACGCTTCAGTCCATTCTGCCCTTTCTGGGCAAGGACAACTGGATGTGCTCTATAGACCTTCAGGATGCGTACTATCACATAAAGATTCACAGGAGCTCCAGAAGGTTTCTCCGCTTCGGCTAGGGACCAGTCATTACCAATTCAGAGCCCTGCCCTTTGGCCTCACTTCAGCCCCAGAGTGTTTACCAAATGCATGGCAGTGGTCACAGCTCATCTGAGGCGTCAAGGATTCCAGGTGTTTCCTTATTTGGACGACTGGCTCCTCTCCGCCACCACCAGGTGTCAGCTTCTTCAGTCCAGAGACTACACTCTACAGCTTTGCAGGAGTTTGGGAATTTCAGTAAATTTGAAAAATCTTCTCTGCTGCCTTGCCAATCTATCACCTTTATAGGTGCAGAATTAAACACCGTCAAAATGTTAGCCAGACTAACAGATCAAAGAATTCTGGACATCCAAAAATTCATTCGGATTTTATTGCAGAGCAACAAGGTCAAAGCCAGATTTATACTGAAGGTTCTAGGTCTTATGGCTGCGGCCATTGTTCTACTACCACTGGCTCGCTTCCACATGCGTCTTCTGCAGTGGATGCTATTCACGCAGTGGTCGTACCACAGTCTCCCGATGAGGCACGAAATCTTATTCACACAGTCGTGCAGAACTCATCTGAATTGGTGGATATCTTCCCCTCTTCTTCATCAGGGACGACCCTTTGTTTCCCCTCCTCCAGTTGCCACAGTCACTACGGATGCCTCTCTGATCGGGTGGGGGCATTATCAGGGCAGGATGGTCCACGGACGTGGCAACCCATAGAATACCATCTGCACATAAATGTCCTGGAGATGAGGCGGTGCTTTTGGCGTTGCAGGCCCTCAACGACTTTCTTCCCACGGGACTATTGCAGTACAAGCGGACAACATGTCCGTGGTCTGGTACATCAACAAGCAGGCGGGACCAGGTCCTATCCGTTGTGTCGAAGCTCTCAGACTTTGGCAATGGGCAATCTCCTCTCATCGGTTTCTGATAGCAACGCACATCCCGGCAGGTCCAACCTCTTGGCGGACAGGCTGAGCAGATCCATTCTGATGCCTCACGAGTGGTCTCTCAATCAGTCTGTAGTGGATCAGATTTTTCTGCAGTGGGGCACTCCTTGTTGCGATCTTTTTGCTACTCCTCAAAACAACAAGTGCCCAGATTATTTCACCCTCTTTCCCCTTCCAGGCCAACCCCTGAGAGACTCTCTAACCCAGGATTGGCCCGGGGACTTCTGTACGCTTTTCCTCCTTTTCCCTTGATTCCACAAGTCATTCAGAAAGCCACCGTTTTGAGAGCCAAGTTGATTCTCATTGCCTTATTGGCCTCGACAAATTTGGTTTCCGTCTCTGCATCGTCACCTTCTGGTGCAGCCCTGGCATCTGGACCCAGTTCGGATCTCTTGATCCACCAGTCGGGTCAGCAGCACCGGGCCATTCATTCTCTCAACCTCACTGCTTGGTTGCTCCACTTCCTTCCCTAGCCAGGCTTCTGATGATCTCTGACTCCGTCAGAGACATCTTAGTGTCTTCCTTAAAGTCGTCCACTAGGACTGTTTATGCTAGCAAGTGGCGACGTTTTTCTATTTGGGCAAATTCCAGGAATATTGATCCCTTTACTGCTCCTGTACATTCTGTTTTAGATTTCCTGGCGGAGGTTTTTCATTCAGGATCCTCGTCATCTATAGTTAAAGTACAACTGGCTGCTATTTCCAAGTATCATGTTGGATTGCATGACAATAACATTATGTCTCATAGATTATGCAAGGCCTTTCTGAGAGGAGTTTTTCTCCTAAAGCCGCCTATAAAGCATCCTCCTCCGCAATGGGATCTAAACTTAATGTTGGCATCCTTGATACTACCTCCCTTCGAGCCGTCTGCTTCATGTTCTTTGAAGTTATTGACCTTGAAAACTATATTCTTACTGGCTGTCACTTCAGCAAGAAGGGTTTCGAGATTCAAGCTCTCTGCATTCGTTCCCCTTACTTGATTTTCATAAGGACAGGGTATCATTAAGAACGAACCCTTCCTTTCTCCCCAAAGTTGTGTCTCAAACCAATATTAACCAATCTATAGATCTACCAGTCTTCTTCCCAAACTATTCCGACAGAGCTGAACAGAAGCTTCATTTTTGGATGTCCATCGTCAGCTCAGGTACTATTTGCATAGAACTAAACAATTCAGAAAATCGGACCAATTATTTGTCTCCTATGCAGAAAACAGGATAGGTCTTCCAGTTTCTAAAGTGACCTTATCCAGATGGTTGACTTCCACCATTTCCTTTGTGTACTCTCTCAGAGGCAAGCAGCTATCTTCTAAACCAAAAGCACACTCAACCAGGAGTCTATCCACTTCTGCAGCTTTTCAGGATAGACTACCCATTGATACTATTTGTGCAGCAGCTACTTGGGCCACGCCTCATACCTTTGTCTCTCATTACAAGTTGGACTTGGCCTCCAGAGATAGGGCCAGTTTTGGTTCCACAGTTCTCAAGAGTCTGTTCCATTGAGCCACCGGGATACAGGTGCTAGGGGCCGGTCCCATCCAGCAAGAATGAAGGCGAGATTGACAACTTAACATTTAGAAGTTATGTACCTACCATAACGTTCCATGTTAGTTGTCTTCTCGCCTTCTTTCTTAAGGCCCTCCCTCTACCCCTGGCCTGGACAGATCTTGAAGAGTTCCTATCAGGTTGTTTTCCTCCTGAGCCTTCATATGAGGACTCTTTTTATGAACTTGTTTCCTAAATTATGTTAGGTTAGTCCTTAGCAGGGTAGGTTAGCTACCAAACGAGATCTGAGGTAGTTCCGCCTTGCATCATGGGATATAGGGTTGCCTCGAGCTGGTAAAAGGAGTTCTCAAGCTAAAGCAAGTGCCGAGTCGGAGCCGAGGATCGGCTACGAACCCATCCAGCAAGAAAGAAGGCGAGAGAAGACAACTAACATGGAACGTTATGGTAGGTACATAACTTCTAAGTATTGCTGAACCAATTCATGTGTGGGTACGTAAGACCTGAAACCTGTCTCAAATGTTCCACAGCACTAAGATGTCCTTTTCTGGATTTATCAGGGTCAAAATAATATCATCTTCAAATAAAGCTAAATTTCTTGATTACCCTACTAATTATATCCTTATATTTCTGAGTCCCTTATTTTCTTTGCCAGTGGCTCTAAATATAAAGCATGTTAAGGGGAAAGACTTCACCCCTGCCTGGTTCCTTTATTGAAACACAGCATATCTGAGAGGAAACCTCCCACCACTTTAATTCTTGCCTCCAATCCCTCATATATCTTTTTAATCAACCTTATGAATGTTTCAGGGAATGAAAATGCTTCCAATGTCCTACTCATAAAATCCCAGCTTACTCTGTCAAATGCTTTCTCTGTGTCATGACCCACCAACAACATAGGTATTTTCTTATATTCTGCTTCCCTCTGGATCATCATTATTAATGTTGTCAAATGTTTGCCATCTCTCCACAAAACCATATCCATATCTGTCAATGTTGGCAACAACTTTGCCATTCTTTTATCTCGTGTATACATAAACACTGTATAATCATGGTTTAAATTTGAAATTGGTCTGTATGAAGCCGGGTCTGTAGGTTTTGCCATCTTCAAGTAACACAGCCACCACAGGTTTCTTCTAAGATGATGGTGCTTCCCCTTCTTTTAAAACAAAAGCTTCCAGATCTTTATCACTTTCTTCCCTCCTGATTTCCAAACTTCCACAGGTATACCATATGTTTCTGTAGACTTTCCCAAATATTGATTATATGCCACTGCTCTCATCATCTACTATCTTAACTGTTAGTTTTTGAGCATCATCTTCCTCTGACCTTGGCATAATTAAGTCTTCCATAAATATTTCCTTTTGTACTCTTTCTTGATTTCCACATTTCTCTGCTTTATACAAATGTTCATAAAATTTCTGGAATATCTCTAAAACCTCTACAGGATTTCTGGTTGTTTTTCTTGTTATAGATTACCTAAGTTTGGCAATAACCCTTTCAATGTTTTGTTGCTTAAACTATCGTGCTAAATATTTTTGTGCTCTGGAATTGTTATTTTAACTGCAGTCTTTTTTAAACTCATATATATTATCCAGATACTTCCTTATTTTCAATTTAGCCTACTGCATTTGCTCCTCCTCTTGTTTATGCAATACCTTTGTCAACCCCTCTAACTAATTTCTATTACTTCTTAACCATACCTCTTTTCTCTTTTATTTCAACCCTATTTTTAAACTCCCATTTTTTTTTTCCATTTTTTATCCCAGTCACTAGCTATAACTTCTGAAGATATTTCTATTTTTATCTTCCTGAATAACTTAATAGTTTCCACTACACATTCCTTAAATTCCACTTTTTAACAGAGATGTTTTGAAGCACCATTGTCATATTTTTACTTTATTACCCTGCATTCTTATCTTAGTTTTTATTGGTGCATGATCAGAAAAAGTTATTAGATGTATGCCAGAGCTTTCAGTTAAATACACATGATCCTGTGAAGCATAATTTCTATGTAGTCTAACCCAGTTGTTGTACCTTGGAGAATAATATGTAAATACTGTCTGAGTTCCTGCTACTGAATTAATATCTTTTATACCAAATATTTTCAGAAATTTCTTCAGAAATCAGCCTTCATTTGTTGTATTGTCCCTTCTACATCCCTCGATGTATTCTCACTATTGCAAATCAAATTCCAGTCCCCACCTATAAATAATATTCCCTGCTGAAAGCTGATTATTTCTCCCAAAGTCTTCTTAAGCTCCATAGTAGCAGTTTTCAGTGGAATATAAATACATGCCATTGTTGTCCTCCTCCCTTGTCAATAACCCTTACTACCTCAAATATACCATTTTTTTATCTTTTTGTCCTCATCTATCACTATTGAAACCTCTGTAGCAATTAATATAATTACTCCTCTTTTCCTCTGTCCTTGATATTCTACTGACTATCCATTCTGATAATCTCTTTTTTTCATATACACATGCTCATTTCTTTCCAAATGTGTCTCCTGAAACATTCCTATGCACTGTGCATTTCTTAATATAATTCAATACTGTTTCCTTTTTATCTGCATCTCTAAGGCCATTCACATTCCAGGATAATATGGATAGCATAGCCATAACACAGACGGCCCTTGAAGCAACAGCCAACTCTTCTCCAAAATTTTTAAGGTGGAAGACTGTTTTGCTTGTAGTATTAACTTCTGCAAGAGAGGTATATGAACTTTAGAACTTTTTTACTGATTTATGTATTTTGAGTTTGTGCAACCAAATAAAAATTATTTGATCTTCAGATCCTTAGGAGCATTCAACTTTTCTTGGTCTTTCATAAAGATAGGGTGAGTCGCAAAACCAACCCTTTGTTTATGCCAAAGGTAGTCTCTGAATTTACTCCTTAGCAAACTTTCTAACTTCCTACCTTTTATTCCAATCTACAGAATAAGGGAAAAATAATACTTCATTCCCTATATATTATATGTATATATATATATTATATGTATATATATATATATATATATATATATATATATAAAACTAAAGACTTAAGAAAGATAAACCAATGTTTTGTCTCTTTTGATGAGAACATGTAGATGCAGGCAAATTCTAAGCAAACTATCTCTTGATAGCTTTCTGTTTCCATTCAGTTGTTACTGCGCTCATGGCAATGACCTTTGAAAGAATGTAAGAACATATTCTACTAAGGCAATTGCTACTTAATGAGTATTTTGAAAATGTGCGGACACTAAATCCATCTTAGAAGCAGCTACCCTTTCCTCTGTTCACACATTTATCAAGCATTACAAACTGGAAATTTTCTTTAGAGCCAGAACTAGATTCACCAAGGCTGTTTTGTACAATATCATGGATTGTGGTTCATCTTCCTCTACCCATACTTATTAAGCTTTGAGAATCATCTGTCTAATTTGTGAGAATTACTACAACAGTGATCTTATGAAGAGCATAGTTTGGTTGTGTAGGTAAGTTACTATAACAGTGGATGTTCCAACAGATTACTTTTGTATTATATATACCCGTCTCTCCATCCCTCTTGCTAGTTATTTTCTCTTGCCAGCATGGGTACTCATTTTGCCATTTATGTATCTGTCCTCTACCTTATCTTCTCTTATAAGACTTAGAGCTATAGGATTCAGACTCCTACTTCAGGGCCAATATAGCTCTGAGTTTTTGACATGTCTGTATGTCCTTCTTATACCATTACATTGCCTAGTACCTAGGGCAGAAGTATGGTTTATAAGGAAGGAACCTGAGCTTTACATTCCGTCTGGACATACAGCGTGTCCTAGCAGATAAGACTTATCTGTGAGAATTATTGCAACATTGATCTGTTTGAGCCATTTTGATAGTTACTTATGCAACTGTACTTTCTCCAAAGTGTAGTGAATTCAAGGTTGGTTCTTTCTTAAACAATTGTCTGGTAGTTAACACTCAAAAAAGAGTAATTCAGCATTTTAGTAATTACTGCTTGGGTTTGGTATCACTAAATTTTGATCCCATTTTTTGCCAGTGGGCCTGTTGTAATAACCTGTTCCATTATTACTTTAGAGATGGTATGTTCATCCCTGAGGACAATTAAGCCCTGTAGTAGCAAAGACCTCGTGACATCTCAGGATAGTTTGTTGATCTTATGGCTGATTCTTTGTTCATTCTCTGGCTCTATTGTTTAATATACTGCTGCTGCATGGAATTGTACCTGTCACTTGGAAACTGGAAAATATTGTTCCAATACATAAAGAGGAATATACTGATTGAATTGAAAATCATCATCCAATCGGTGTCACATCTGTTTTCATGCGTTTTGAGAGATACCTGCATTCTATCATCAGAAGTAAGAAACAGTATAATAGTAATCCTGACATTAATGGATATGTATTATTGAAGGGGTGATCTACTCTTCCTTGCGTTACTGATTACTACAACCCAGTAAGCAAGGCCATAGCTGAAGATCTAAGTCTTGCAGTTGTTTATCTTAATCTGTCTAAATTATTATTCATTGTTTAATATTCTTAGAGGTAAGTCCATGTCTAGTGCAATGGATTCACGCCTGGCTGCTGGGGAGAAAGTAGACACTTGTTCAAGTGCACTATTCAGACTGCATTGCAGTCCATACTGGTGTTCTGCAAGGGTTAGTCCTGAGACCAGTCTTATTAAGTATTAATGTTCAACATATAGATCTCCTTGTCTTTGGTGGTTGCATCTGCTGTAGTAAGGAGAGTGAAGGTTGTGGACAGGAGAAGGTAAAACCATGAAGGTCAATGGTTGCTCCATAGGTTACTTCAGAAAGAAACCTTGAAGTCTGATAACAAAGCCTACATGAGTCGGTAACAAGTAAGGTAGAGGACAAGTAGAAATATGGTAAGTGAACCACTGACAGTTCCCCACAAACACAGTGTCCTACCCCAAATGCACAAATACACAAAACCTGAATAAAATTTTAGTAAAAAAAATTGTACTGTTATAAAATATGAAATTATATCATTTCACTCAACAGTGAAATGTTAACAGCTTCAAACTGGTTAAGAGTATTGATTTACATTTCAATGGTAAAAATGTATTGTGGTTTTAAGGAGCCACCAGAACTATTCCTATTCTACAGGATAAAGTAACATTGACAACAGCTACATAGGTAAAATACTTAACAACACATTTTGCTTCAAAAAGAATGTAGAAATGATTAAAAGCAGGGGTCGTCTAAGTCCTCAGAACTCCTAAGGCACAAGGCCGTTGTTAAATACACTTCACTATTTGATTTGTGTTGTATGGGTAATTTATCATTAATTAAATGTGCCCAAATCAAATTTACAAGAGAATTCTGGTATACATGGATATGTCATAACTCTGATCATCTCAGTTTCTTGGGTCTGCATTACTTATTGATGTATAAGATGCAAACTCTATCTTGCATACATACTGCTTCATTATGAAATGTTTAGGGAGTTATTGGGCCTTGATATCATGATAACTCAATATCTCTACATGATACCAACTTGTTATAATGACTGAAGTGTTCAGAACAACTATGAGTGCTAGTTGTGTCACTGTCTTTAGCCAGAATTTGGAGCAAACTTCCAGTTTCTATAAACCTGGAATAACTCCATCAGTTCATTTAAAATATATTAGATTCATGGGTCAGGTTACCTGTATATGCAGCTGTTGTATAGCTGTTAAATATGAACTCAAGATGTCAAGAAGATATGAAACTGTGAAGGATATTTTGATGTTTAGTAGGGTGGTTAACTATTTACAAGAGAGCTAGTACTGGGCATACTGACCACTGGTGGTGGAGGTCCGCCATTTCAATCATGGATAGTTGAAGTTCCTCAATATAAATGTGTTGAGAATAATGAGGATTTCAACTAAGGCATGAGGACAGCTGTTGCAGTCAGTGGAAGACGTTGAGGATGTTCTAGTTAGCTATGAAATTGCTATTAATTTTGTTTAGGATGATTTTGAATTCTGACAATTGATTAAAGGAACTTGACAACATGAAAGAGATTTTTTTATTAATTCCAGAATGAAAAGACCATTTTCAACTATGTTTTTGCAAGAGAGACGGGTTTGCCACTCACACATACAAACTTTAATATTGCTACTCCTTAGTTCATATTAAAAATTGAAGAAGCTGTGTAGCCCCTACTCTTACAAGTGCAACCTTGAAGTCATGCTATTAATGCTTAGAAGGTGTGGGAGTTGTAGTAGGGCTAGACCCTTGCAAAAGTATTGTGCAAATTAGCAAGTTTAGCCTGGAATAGACTGGAATCCATAACATGTTTTGTCAGTATGTGACAGATCAGAATTTGTTTCATGCTTTAAAGACAATGAATAGGTCAAATGCTATGGCAAGTTGCTGTTGCTCTTGGTTGTGAGAATGAGTAAAGTATGTTCAGCACACACCTGAAATAAGCACTGTACCGCACACAAAATGGCAGCCTTACAACAGTTATGTAATTTCATAAATGTAGTAAGATGTGGGGAGGTGAACATTGAACACATACTGCAGAGTACCCAGCCTGTTGCAGTTGTGCCTTTCAACATCCTAGAGTTGCTGTAATATCTGTTTAGTGAGCACCCCAGCATCCGTTATTGTTTGCACACTAGCATGCCCATACATGCACATTTATTTGTTTGTGTATTTATAAAATTAATATTATAGTAACATGGAAAGTGAATTGTTGGCATCTCCATGGTTCTGAAGATGTCATGATTCTTTTTTTGGTCTCCAGTGAATTCCTTCTGCCTGCATGCTATACCATTTGTCACTTGTTCACTTATTTACTAAGTAGTCAGTAATTAGGGGTGAAAAACATTCAGCTTTCTTTTTTCTTTTCTTCTCTTCTTTTTTACCTGCATATCTTAGTTCTGGCATGGATTTTGCAGTCATTGATATTGCATCTGATCTTTCAGATTTTAAATGCTCTCTCAGTGGCGATCCCTTTTTATTTACTATTTGTGTCTAGATAAAAAGGTACCTTGTCATTGTAAACCAAGTGATATCTATAAGTATGCATTTGTATTTAGTTCCTCTCCTCCCCACTTTGGGTATAGCACAGCTCCCAAAGAGTTTCCAAGTGTCTGATTACTGCAGTAGCAGCCTTGAGAAATTAGGGCAAACACATTTACCCATACTTGGATGATTGCCTTATTCAGACTCATTCATAGGATAATTTCTTCAGTGACTTAATCTTACTAGTTCCCTGTCTAGGTTTTTTAGGATAATCCATCAAGGGCAAAAAAATTGTATGCCCTCTAAACAGATTTTCTCCCTAGGGACCTTATTGTACACAGTTCAGAAAAGTTTTTTCTTGACTCAAGTGAAGGTTTAAGAATATGGCCTTTATGTTTTGGTTTGGTGCTAACCATTTGCCCGTTTTCTGCATTTTTTTTTTTAGAATTCTTAGTCATAAGTCTATCAGTATTGTAGTAGCTCAGAATGCCAAATTAAATATGAGAAAAAAATTTCTTCTTAAGGAATCCATAAAATCAGGACATAGAGTCTTTGAAAATAGCTAATGTTCATCTTTAGATGACTTTAGTAATGTTATATATGGGTTATATTAGTTTATTATCACAATCTCGGTCTGCCAGTTGGTGCAGATGACTAAGGCTTCAAACTCTTAATGAGCAGCTTCCTGCAGTCAAGGGTGCAACGTTTGAGTCTTTCTACTCCAGTTTGCATATTACACAACTCTGAACACATCACTTAACCAGACAGTGCTCCAGGGTTGTCCCTGAAAAGTGGACTGCTAAAAGAAGAGCAGAACATAACATTTATGTTGGCGAGATTGGCATAATAGTTAAGGTGTTTACCTTACAGACACAAGGTGCAGGGTTTGATACTCACATGGGGTAATTGGCTATGTTTAAAATGGCCCTCAAGGGCATTTAGCCTAGTACTAATCTATGAACCTATGAACCTATCATGAAGCCTACGGTCTTGAAAAACATAATTCTGAGACCATAATATCCAAGAACCAAAATGCTAAAAACCACAGTATTGAACTCCTGGACTTGCCCCCCAAGATCCATGTTTGCACTCGTTTTTAGGTTCACACTGATAGAGCTGTTCAGTATTCAAGACTTTCAGACACTGAGGTCTTCAACATTTTATTCTTTTGATATTATGGTCATGTGATTATGATTTTCAAGACTGTGGGCTTCAGGATTGTGATAGTAAACCAGTTAGATCCAGCTTGGTATATAACAGCATGCCAGCCTCCAAAGCTTAAGGGCACTTTTCATGTACCCAGACCAAGAGCTTGAGCAGAGCTGGAAAAAATCATCAGTCTAGACACAAAGCTTTACTGTTGCCAAACAGACAACCTCTCTTGGGGGCTTTCAATGACTGATGCTCAGCCAGCTTTTTTCCATTGCTGGGCAGATTTGTTCCCTTTGGAGTGAATCCCTCTGCAATTAATTTTATGACTAAAACTGTATTTGTCTGACAAGAACGTTTTTTTTTTGGCTAGGAATTTACAATTTTTGGTCTACATTTTATGTCAGTTAAAAAGCTGTGGTTCTATTATTACTTTTAGTGTAACGTTTGACCCAGTGTTATCTGTTTCATCCATCCTCAACATGTGGGTACTTTAGATCCAATCGGATCCATTTTCAGCCATTGTCAGACTTTGGATCCAAGGGTCGGGCTCCTCCTCTTGTCCACAATCCCCTCCTTGCACTAAATTATTCGGATCTCATTTGCTGCTCAATAACTACAGACAGAGATCTATTGACTCAGTGCTTTGGAAGGCTTTTATCGCTGTCAGATAAGTGACATTTGGTATTTTTGGGTTGTTTTACTTCCAGTTTCTATTCCTACCTTACCTGCATGAAAAAAAAAACGTTCTTATTACTTGGTGTTTACTTAGAGTAGTTTTCCTCCTTTCTCTTTTAAATAATTGTTAGATCTTTTGTACCTATTTTACAGTAGTTTTGTTGTTGTTTAATATTTTGTTTTTTGCAGTTGGGTCTGTGGATTTTTCCCTGTTGGTGACAGAATGATGGATAAACCCTCTGGCTTTAAAAAATGTATTTCTTTGGGGTATAAAATCCCTAATCAAGATGCCCATCCAAAGTGTGTATGTTGTTTAGGGGCCTTCGATCTGGCCGAAGACTGCTCTACCTGTGCTGCTTTCTGGGCCAGAGCTACCACTGAGAGGACACAATGAACGTGTACGTAGGGGACTTCTCTCTGCCACAGCAGGATAAATTTTCCCTTCCCAGTCTTCTTTTTCTTTTTCTTTACATTTGTCCAAGAATGTCTGTGATAAGATTAAAGGAGAGAAGACTAAGGAGTGAAAGAGATCAAAGGTCAAGGAATGGGATACGAAGAAGCAAAAAAGATAAGGACTCCACCAGGAAATGGTCACCAGGACAATTAGGTCTATCTGACTCAGCTCCAAAGATTCTCAAGCCATTGAATTTGGCATCTGCTCTGGAACCTGTCAGGCTTAGATCTCCCACTCCTGCATTTCAGGGCTGGTTAGCCCAAGGCTCATATCACCTTTTCTACAGGAAAGATATTTCCAAATGGTGTCATTGCACTCCTCCACAGCTTCATCCTTGAGATCACTGTGGTCATCCAGGTCCCCCGCTGAGACCGTTGTTGACAGAAAGATGAGGAAGTTCCTGAGGACCAGATTCAGCCTGGAGAGTCATGACTTGCTCTTTTCTACCCTCTGATTGTTACTCCATCCCCAACCTGAACTTTTGGTTCAGGGCACCTAGATTTGAGGGGGCCCTGGGGTGTTTCCATGTCAGATCTAAAGAACTGGTCTTTGTTGACACCAATCATTTCCCTGACCCATTCGACTCTGAGTACCTCAGATCTTGATGGGTCTTGGAGCCAGTGTCATGGACTTGGGGTCAATGCCAAAACTTTCTGATCTGTCCCTTCCTCTCAGTACCTCAGCTCTTGACAGCTCAGTTCCACTGTTGGCTTCAGAGCCCACCTGTATGGATTCTCAGAGTTTTCCGTTGTCAGGTTCCTTGGATCCTACTGAGGCTGTGTTAAGACCCGTCTTGGTCTTGGCATTTGAGGCCTTCAAGAGAATACTCGCATAGTCAAGGGAGCAGGCTTCCCTTCCCTGCTGGGATCTCCCCTGCTCCCATGGAGCTCTTCGAGTCCTCTCTTCTTACTTACTGTCACGTTGGGACAGACAGCCCCACAGAGTCTGTAGGCAGTTTATATTGTGGATTCCCAGTCTGTTTTGGAGTCTTCCTTGCTGGAGATGGTTGCTGAAAGCATATGTGCAAAAGAAGACACATGGACTCCCCTCTTGAGTCTCTCACCGAAGATGCTCATTTTGATGAAGGGGAAGGTTCCCCCATGTTTCCCCTTGAAGATGTCTCTTCTGGTGAGATCCTTGAACTACTCATACAGAAATGGGGATGGCCCACCATTGCCCCCTTCCAGGAGGAATCAGTACTGCTTGAAGCTTTTGGAGCTGACCTGTTTGCCTTTTGGGTTGTCCTTCTCACTGATTAACTGGCTGACCTGGTTTTAGAGCAGTCATGGAAGAAACCAGATGTAGTTGAACTACTTCCCTGAGCCAATCCTATTTTCTCCTAAAGATAGGCTGTCCTGGAGCAAAGGCCCTGCTGTAGATACAACTATAGTAGCAGTGGCCACCAATAAAGAGCTTGCTGATGAGAGCTCTACTGTCCATCTCTTTAACAGGGAGTCCAGGTCATTGACAGGTTTGGCAAACAGGTATATTCATCAGCATCCTTTTGTCAAAGGGCACTGAATTACCTAGCCTGTGTCACATGCTTTCAGAAGGATTTGACTAAAGTACTGTTCAAGTCCATCTCTGAGTCCTTGTCTGTGGAAGATAGAAAATCCATTGATACTCAGTTGGCTACCCTCCAGTCCCTGTCAGCCCTGTCAGTGTGCCTTATTTCCAGTGTGACCAATGGCATGTTGTGAACAGCAAGCAGTGGAATAAATGTTCACTGATACAGCTAGTGTCTCTGTGACTTAATGTGACTCTTTAAGATAACCTTCATTAATGCCCCTTATGATGGGTTGACATTACATGTACCCAAAGTTAAACAGACATTATCTAAAAGTGAGCAAGATGGCTAGACCTAGTCTGCCACTGGAAAACACTTTTCGACCATTCAATGGAAAAGGAGATAAGAAATGCGGTTCCAAAAGTCCCATGGATTTGCCCCAGATGCTGTTATTAGTGATAGATTCCCCAAAGGCAGAGGGGGCAATAATCATAATGGATGACACCCAGTGGAAGGAGTGTACTGCAGAATCAAGACTTTCTGGGTTCTTTCTCCAACAGCCCTTTTCAGCTGTCCTGAATGGCTGTATGTCTTCTGTACTCTGGAGGCATTTGGGGTGCTTGTCTCTGCCTCCCCATGACCTGAGCTTCCTTCATCCAAGATGTATGGGTGCAGAGAATCATAACCAGAGGCTACACAGTTCCCTTTCTTTGTCATCCCTCTTTTTCAAGAAAACTTCCTAATGTTCCAACCACACAATGGAATTCAGCAGCACAAGAAATAAAAAAGCTGCTGGACAAACGAGGTATTCAGGACATCCCACAAGACTAGTATAGGTCTGGAGTTTACTTCAGGTTCTTTCTGGTGCTAAAGAAAAATGGAGACATCAGGCCTATTCTGCCCCTCAGCCATTTGAATCATTTGTAAAACAGACAAAGTTTCAGATGATCATGATTAAGTCCACCTTAGCATTGTTGTGGAAGGATGATTAGATGTGCTCATTAGACCCCCCCCCCCCAAGATGCATACTGTCATATAAAAATGGACAGATTCTCTAGGAAGTGCCTTTACTTTGGCCGGTAGCAAGTCAATTCCAGTTCATAGCCTTCCCCTTTGTTCTCACCACACTGCTCTGAGTTTTCAGCAAATGCATGGCAGTGGTTGTAGCTCATCTCAGACTGCAGGGGTTCCAGGTGTTCTAATATCTGGATGACTGGCTCGTAACTGCTCCCACCAGGAATCTTCTTATACAAGCCAGGGACTCCTTGCTCCACCTTTGTTCCCAGATGGGGATAACTGTCAAACTTACAAAGTCAAAACTGCAACCAGTCCAAATGACAAGAGTTCATTGGAGCTCATCTAGATACCAAGCTGCAGATAGCCAGATTACAAAAATTGAAGATTCATACCCTTCTACAACAAGCACTGTCTGTACTCTCCCATCAAAAACCATCAAGGTCTTTTCTACACCTTCTGTTCTCAGTGGCAGCTTCCATCACTGTAATCCCTCTAGCCAGATATTACATGAGACTGCTTCAGTGGACTCTTGAAGTTCAGTGGTCAATGGGGTACCAACTGATGAACTTTCCTGTGTCCCTTACCCAGATTTGCAGGAGCCATATTCAGAGGTGGCTAGCCTCTCCCAATAGTTTCTCAGGGTCTTCCTTTTGTTCTTCCTTCCCCTAGGCCACAGTAACCATGGATGCTTCCCAGTTGGGTTCAGGGTGTGTGGGGGAGTATTTCTTGAAAAAGACAGTCCAGGGCACATGGTGTCTTACAGAGGACAGTCTTCACATCAGTGTCCTGGAGACAGGAGCAGGCCTTTCAGGATTCTCTCCTCAGGGTTGTTATTGCCATCCAAACAGTCAATGTGTCAGTGGTTTTGTACATCAACAAACAAGGGGGAACATGCTCTTATCCCAGTATTTCTTGAAGCCATGAGGGTTTGGCAGTGGACAATGTCTTCTTACTGCTGTCTGATAGCAATGCACATCCCTGGGAAGTGCAGTGTATTCACAGTCAGGTTGAGCAGATTTATTCTACCTCAGCCCGTCAGTGGTGGAGCAGATTTTCAACCACTAGGTCTGACCTTGCTGAAACCTGTTTGTCTCCCCCTCCAACACCAAATGCCATGGTTACTTTGCTCTGATCCCCTAAGAGGGAGATCCCCAAGGGATGTTGTGATCCACAGTTGGCACCCAGTCTCCTTTTTGCTTAAACGTACACTCCTTTCATACTGAAGTTTCTGTAGAAAGCAGTGTGGAGCAAGGCAACAGTGATCCCGATTGCCCCTTTTGACCTCAATGGGTGTGGTTTTCCCTTCCTTTGGTCTCATCTGATCCAACCTCCATGAGTGCTGGACCCAGATCCAGACCTTCTCTCTCACCTGTCTTGGATGCCTCATCTGGATATTGAAGCCCTCAAGTTAACCAGTTAATTTTTCAGGACCATTGATGGTTAGACAGTCCAGCCTTTTATCTCAGATGGTACACATTTTGAGTTCCTCAAAGAGCCTCTCTAGCAGAAACAGTATACAAGAGCAAATGATAGAGCTAGTTGCTCTATAATAAAAGTCCTGTTGAAGCCATTTCCATGTTGGGGACTGGTGTAATGGTTAAGGTGCTTGTAAGGTAAATATAAGGTACAGGGTTTGATTCTCAACTAGGATCATTGCCTAGGCTTAAAGTAGTCTCCAAGGGCAGTTAGCCTAGTACTTAATCTATTTCTAGCTCTCACATAGGAAAAAATCAATTGCCTTTTGCTTTTTTGAAGTTGTGTAAAGCCTTCTTAAGTGGTGATTTCCTTCTCCAGCCTCCTCTCATAGATGCTGTTCCTCCCTGAGACGTTACTGTTCTTCTTCATGCTTTGATGAGACCTCTTTTTGAACTTGTAGCCTCCTCAGTTGAATGAAAATATATTTGCTGGAAAACATTGTTTCTAGTTATTTACACACAAAGAGTTTTGTAACTTCACACCCTTTCTTGTAAGCCCCCATTTTTGGTTTTCCCCAAGGACAGGATATAACTGAGGACCAATCCTTCCTTTCTTCCCAAAGTCACCTCAGAGTCCTCACTGAATCAATCCATTAATCACCCTGTTTTTCCCCACTTTTTCTAATAAGGAAAATACATGCTGCACCCTATGGATGTGTATTGACAACTCAGATTTTGTTTGTACTGCAGTAAGAACATCAGAAAGCTGACCAATTATATGTATCCTTCTCTCTGGCAAAATTGGGTAAAGTAGTGTCTAAAGTAATTCTTGATGGTTGCCTGAGTGCATTTCTTATGTTTATAAGAAAAATGGGTCATCTATGCCTGGCAATCTTAAAGCTCATTCTGCTAGGTCAAGTGCTGCATTTTTCTCAATACTTCCAGTTGGTGACATTCCTTTCTTTTATCTCAAAAAGAAGAAAATTTACAGATAATTTGCCCTTTTCACCAGTGTACTACTTTGCCTCAGCAGGTGGGTGACCCGGCATTGGCCATATGTCCTTCGTGTTTCACTGTTTGCAGTCATCACATTTGGGTTATCCCTGCCAGGGTAGTCCTCAGTTGGCCCAAATACCAGAGGCGTAGTATTTCTGCATCGGTTGCCGTCGCCCCAGGACTGACGTCAGGTCATCAGTGTTATAAATTAAGGCAGCCAACGCCATTACATCAGTCTTTTTTGCTGAGGAGCCCAAAGCAGAAGCTGTTTGCACAGAAGCAGTTTGCACGAGTGCCGGTCAGCCGCTACCTGAGTTTTTCATTTCTGAATTGAAGTTGAAGTCTTCGAAAGCTAAGTAATCCATTGGGGATCCTTTTTTCTTGCTCTAACTGATGTCAGAAAAAGTTAACAATTGTCTCGCCTGTGGAAAGCAAATACCACACCGAGATTTTCATTCTTACTCCGTCACTTAGGCCCAGACCACGACGTCCCCTGCTGTCGGTTTTGTGCTTTGTTCAACGCCAGATCTATGCAACGTCGGGCCCTTATTGTAGCTAGATATTTTTGCTCTCAGTCCTTGAATTCCACTATGGCTTCGGTAAGCCATCCGACAGCAGATCTTCCAAAAAAACATAAAGATAAAGACAGAGACAGGCCGCACAGGTCCAAAACTGCCGATGAGGCTTCCGTTAAGCTAGTTGTAAGTTCTCTGTTCCTCAGTGAGGCGCTTTCGCAGCCCCTGAAGCTCACTTCTGTGGATTCGCAGGCCACTACCGAGACCCTTTCGGATTCCGGTATGTCGCGAGACTGTTCACCGACTAACGATCCTGCGGATGTCTCTACCTTGGATGAGTCCTGAGCCGCTGAGCAGACACCGGCTTCTGAGGAAGTACTTGCACTACCGAGTCTCGACACAGACCAATTACTTCTTTTGTGTCTACTGTTCTTTCAAAATCTACTGAGTTTCTAAGGCCCAGGGTATGAACCACACCCAAGAAACTGATGACCCAATCTCAGGCACCTGTTTCCTTCCCTCAGTCACAGATTCTTAAAATGGTGGAAGACCTTATAATGCTTATCTGGGGAAGCCAGGCTACCCTTTCCAAAAGAAAAAGAGATTTGTCCCCAGTAGTTTTATCTGAACAGGAGTCCGATGACTCTGATGCATCTGAATATGAAGATATGCAACCCCTCTCAGCTTATGAGGATTCTGATGCAGAGTAATCCATCCCTTCAGCCTCTCCACCCAAGGGCTTTTCCTTTGGGGAAACCCTACATACCTTATGGGAGCATTTCCAATGGGAATGTCAGGACTACCCTCAGGCAAAAAAGAAACTCTGTGAATTCTTAGATCTTCCACAGCACAGACCTCTGGCCATTCCTCCTGTCCTGAATGTTGTGGATGATGTTTTTATGGAATCCAGTTTGACTCCTGACACCTTCCCTCCTGCTCCCAGGAAACCAGACAGGTACTATAGAGTCCCTGACTCCCACAAATTTCTTTTCAAAAATCCTACTGCTGACCCCAAGGTTATCTCTCAAGGACCTAAAGGAATTAAAGCAACTTCTGCTAAGAATCCCACCCCCTCAGATAGGGATTCCCGAGCATTAGACAGATGGGGTACAAAAGTATACACCTATGCTACTCTTGCTATTAGAGCACTGAATTGTCAATTCCATATGCTGAAATATCAGCAACATACCATGGAACTCCTCAAACAAAAAATATCTTATTTTCCTGTTTGTGCAGAAAATAGAGTTACAAGAGTTAATGCATTCTGCAAGTCAAGTAACTAAGTACACCTTACAATGTGGTTTTAAAGCCCTAGAAGCATCTTGCAGGGCAGCAGTCACTGGTTCTGTCCTTAGAAGGCATGCTTGGCTAAAGGAACAGCCCTTGCCAGACCATGTCAAATCCATATTACTGGATGCACCACTGCACAAAGACAACTTATTTGGCACCAAGGCAGAGGAGGTCTTAAAAAAGATTCAATAAAATGCTAAATCTATGCAGACAGTTAAAGATTTCTTGCCAGTCCAGCCACCGAGGTTCAGTAGGCATTGCCCCTCCAAACACTGGTCCTTTACTGCCCCTTCAGGTCAGCTCAGCCCAAACCATGGGGAAGCAGGCTTCCTAGACAGCAGCCCCAGGGAATGCAGAGATCTAAGCAATAGAGTTCCTCCTCTTCAAAACCAGAGAGTGCTAAGCCACCCCCTCATGGTAAGAACTCACAATGACTTTACACTTCCACCCCCCCTCCCTCTGCCCACCTGCTCTTGCCTCTAGGAGGAAAACTCTCCTGCCACGCAAGCTCCTGGGCCACCATTACCAACGTCCTCAACATAGTGTCCCAGGGATATAAATTTTATTTCCACACTCTACCAACCCCAAAAGGGTTCCCAGATCTTCCCCCAAACCAGTGGGCAGAGGCCAAAAAGCAAGTCCTTTCCCTGCTCTCTGTGAGGGCAATAGAGCATGTTCCTGCAGAACAGGTAGGCCAAGGTTTCTACTCCAGACTCTTCCTGGCACCCAGAAAAGAGGGCACCTGGTGCCCCATCCTTGCTCTATCCATTCTAAACACTTTTCTGGTTGTATTCTAAATGCTCATCCTCCAGCAACTTCTACCTATGCTCTCCAAGGATGCTTGGTAAGCCACCCTAGACCTAAAAGAGGCCTACCTACACATTCCAATCAGGGAATCTTGCAGGAAATATCTACATTTCAGGGCAGGATCACTGCACTTTCAGTTCTCTGTGCTTCCCTTTGGCTTATCCACTGCTATCAGAGTTTTCACAAAAATGCCTGGCTCCCTCCATTGCTTTTTTGCAGACAAAGAAATATTCAAATTTACCCATACATAGATGACTGCCTGATTCAGACAGACAGTCAGGAAAAGCTTCTATAGCACCTGACCTTTTTAAAGGACCTACTGACCTCCCTGGGGTATACTATCAACAAAAAGAAACCCAGACTAGTACCCACTCAAATGATTGTATTCCCAGGAGCAAGCCTGGACACAGCTTCCCAGATGGCATTCCTTACACCAGAAACAATAAAAGAAAAATGAAAACTCCAGCAAAGATAGAACTTTCACTGAATGACCTCCCAAACCTTTTGTATCAGAGGCAGATGGGATATATGCAAATGACCCTTATGAATATCAAGTGGTTCAGCTAATTGGCAATTCTGAATGCCAATGACTTGTTTAATCGGTTAAATGGACAATTTCAGGCAAATAAAGCCAAACCCCACTAACTGTGGACAGGCACATTATAACCTTGTTATGACCTCATCAGCACAGAAAAAGCAGAGTATTTGACTAAGGGTAAGAAACACAGGGCTGTTCTACCCAGCTGATGTCCATTATCATTAGGGTCACTGCAAAAATATCCCAAACAACAAACTAAAACAATAAGTGAGAAGATCAATGAAAAACCAATCAGTAAAAACAAAATGAAAACTCCAGCAAAGCTAGAACTTCCACTAAGTGACGTCCCAAACCTGTTGTATCAGAGGCACATGAGATATATGCAAATGACCCTCATGAACATCAGGTGTTTTAGCTAATTGGAAATTCTGAATGCCCATGACTTGTTTCGTCATTTTAATGGACAATTTCAGTCCAATAAAACCAAACCCCACTAGCTGTGGATATTCACATTTCAGCCTTGTTATGACCTTGTCTGCACAGCACAAGCAGAGTGTTTCACTAAGCATAAGAAACACAGGGCTGTTATACCCAGCTGATATCCATTATCATTAGGGTCACTGCAAAAATATCCCAAAAACAAACTAAAACAGTAAGTGAGAAGGTCACTGAAAAAACAATCAGTAAAAACAAAATAAAAACTCCAGCAAAGCTAGAACTTCCACTTTGCTCTTTCCACTTTGCATATATCCCATGTGCCTCTGATACAAGAGGTTTGGGTGGTCATGGAATGGAAGTTCTAGCTTTGCTGGAATTTTCATTTTGTTTTTACTGATTGTTTTTTTAGTGACCTCCTCACTTATTGTTTTAGTTTGTTGTTGGGATATTTTTGCAGTGACCCTAATGATAATGGACATCAGCTGGGTATAACAGCCCTGTGTTTCTTATACTTAGTCAAACACTCTGCTTGTGTTGTGCTGATGAGTTTATAAGGCTGAAATGTGCATATTCACAGCTGGTGGGGTTTGGCTTTATTGGCCTGAAATTGTCCATTAAGATAATGAAACAAGTTATGAGTATTCAGAATTGCCAAATAGCTGAAACACCTGATGTTTATAAGGGAAATTTGCATATATCCCATGTGCCTCTGATACAAGAGGTTTGGGTGGTTACACAGTGTAAGTTTTAGCTTTGCTGGAGTTTTCATTTTGTTTTTACAGATTGTTTTTTCAGTGGTCTTCTTATTGTTTT
Organism: Protopterus annectens; assembly: GCF_019279795.1. Classification (NCBI taxonomy): domain Eukaryota; kingdom Metazoa; phylum Chordata; order Ceratodontiformes; family Protopteridae; genus Protopterus; species Protopterus annectens. The sequence continues at coordinate 321,911,109 of NC_056738.1, forward strand.
ACACCAGAAAAAACAAACCTACCTGACAACCTACTTCTCTCAGCTACCCACCAGACCCCAGTTATCCGCAAGGAAAATCCTGCAAGCTCTAGGGTTCATGGCTTCTTGCATTCTACTCATTCCATATGCCAGACTGCATATGAAGGAACTACAATGGTACCTAAAAACCTTTGGTGTCAACACTGTCAAGACCTGGAAACTATCATACCAGTGATACCTTGTTTAAGGAAAGATTTTCTTTGGTGGGCAGCAGCATGCTACCACAACAAGGGACTACCCTTTTCACAACCCCACACTGCCCAGACCTTTACCACAGATGCATCAGACTATGCCTGGGGTGCACACCTGGATGGCAGGTGCATTCGGGGCCAATGGAGCCCAAACCAAATACATCTGCACATCAACCAAAAAGAGATGCTAGCTGCTCAGCATGCTCTGACAGCCTTCAGACCTCTACTCTCCCGGGGGCCTCTACTGATCAAAACAGACAACACCACTGTGATGTGGTATATCAACAAGCAGGGGGAGACTCACTAGTACCCTCTGTGCAGGCTCGCCATCACCCTTTTGCACACGGCCTCAGCCATGCAACTACACCTATTAGCACAATTCCTGCCCGGCTCTCTAAACTCTCTGGCAGGCAATTTAAGCAGAAATCTTCTGGACCCACATGAGTGGCAGCTAGACCAAATAACCTTCACCCTTGTAACCCAGAAATGGGGCATCCCGAAGGTCGACCTCTTTGCTTCCCACTCCAACCATCAGCTTAGCAAATTCTGCACCAGGGATCCCCACAGCAAGGCCTGGAACGTGGATACTCTATCCTTCCAGTGGGTGAACCTCTTGGTCTATGCATTCCCCCCTCTACTGCTCATTACAAAGTTACTGCTCAAAATAAAGGAGGATAAATCAAGGACAATCCTGATTGCCTCAGACTGGCCATGCAAGCACTGGTACCCTCTGCTGCCCAGCCTGTCACCACTGCCACCATGGCATCTCCCTCAGATCCCAACACTCCTGACCCAGAGGAATGGAGAATTCATGCATACCCAATTGGAGACCCTCAATCTGCCACCCTGACTTATTCCCTGACCACTGCACAAGCTGCCAATCTAAGCAAACATGTTCTAGATGTTATACATGAGGCCAGACGCCCTAGCACTAGAAAGTCTTATGCTGACAAGTAGAAAAGGTTATGCACCTGGATCCAGACTAAGGGAGCTGAAACTGCACAGCCCTCCCTACCTCTCATCCTGGATTACCATGCTGACCTACTACACAGGGGCTATCCTTTTCTTCCATTAAAATGCATGCCTCTGCCATCTCTGCTCATTTCAGCACAGAGTCACCTCTTTTCTCCCACCCTCTCATCAAACAATTCCTAAGAGGGGCTAACAATGTGACACCACCCAGAAGAGCACCTACCCCAGCTTGGAACCTTAACTTTGTTTTGAAAAAGCTTGCCCTGCCCACCTTTGAACCAGCAGTGTCAGCAGAGTTAAAGTTCCTCTCTTGGAAGACAGTCTTGCTTCTGGCCATCACTTCAGCTAGAAGAGTATCCGAGTTACAAGTACTAATGGCTATAGAGCCCATCATCATTTTCTATGCTGATAGGTTCTCCCTTAGGACTAACCCATCCTTCATGCCAAAAGTGGTATCCATTGTGGCTCTCAACCAATCCATTCATTTGCCTACCTTTTTCCCTATACCACAAAACAAGGGAGAAAAGATTCTGCACTCTCTAGATGTGCGCAGACAGCTCAGATTATACCTAGACAGCACTAAATCATTTAGAAAGACTGATCAATTGTTAGTCAGCTTTGCTGCAGGAGCAGAGGGCAAGGCCATATCCAAACAAACCATTTCCAAATGGGTAGCACACTGCATCCATTTCTACTACAAGCAGCATGGGAATCCTCCCACCAAGGGGGTCAGGACACATTCCTCCAGAGCAACCTCCACCTCTGCAGCTTTCCTCAAAAGGGTCCCCACCAGGGGCATCCTGGAGGCTGCAACAAGGACATCTGTTCATACCTTCACCAAGCATTACCACCTGCCTTTCTTCTCCAAATCCAGGGAAGACTTTGCCACAGCAGCCTTGCAGGGCATCCTAGCCAGCCCCCAGTCTTGTTGACTGCCTCCACCCTTTTCTTCAGCTTTGAGAATCAACCCAAATGTGATAACTGCAACAGTGAAACACAAAGAACATAGTACAATTGTGTACACTTACCATAAATGTATATATTCGAGTGTTTCACTGTTGCAGTCCTGGTTTCCCTCCCTCCACCTCCCTTCTGTCTCTCTCTCTCTCTCTCTCTCTCTCAATTGTCTCTCTGTCCTTTACAAGGATTTTTTGGTAGTACTTTCTACTGGTGATGTTCTTCCACTGTAACCTAGCTCCATGTTGGGGACCTCTGACAGTTAGGGCAAGAAAAACTGATGTAATACCGTTGACTGCCTTAATTTATAACACTGACGACCTGATGTCAGTCCTGGGGCGATGGCAACAGATGCAGAAATACTACGCCTCTGGTATTCGGGACAACTGAGGGCTACCCTGGCATGGATAACTTAAATGTGATGACCGCAACAGTGAATACACTCGAACATCTACATTTATGGTAAGTGTGCACAACTGTACTTTCTGGTTTGTCAGGCCATTCATCTTGGGTTCCCCTTGTGTAGTCACTTCAGTTACCATGGATGGTGTTTAAGTCACATCCTGTATAGCTATTGAGAGTGTCCTTGGCAGGCATGAGAAAACCACTCTTGTAAGTCTTGGAGGGAAGAGTGAGGAATGCTTCTCTGCCTAGGTGGACTAAAATGCCTCTTCGCAAGGGTGATATCACTGACATTAGTTGGTCTGCTTCAATGGATATTCCTGTCCAAATGAAACAGAAAGTTCAACATTTCTCCTTTCTCTTTTACTTTAGAAAGGGAAGATTTATTGGGCTTAGCTCAGGGCTAAGTTCAGGTTAACTTTTCTCTTTCTGGATCTTTTCATAAGAGAAAAAAAGTATTGTTCAGTTTCTGAATATTCCTAGTGTAATGAACAGGGAATAGATTTTAAGGGAAAGAATTATGTTATTTCTCCTCATGCAACTGACTCTGAGGAATGTATTTTATCTGATTTTCCCTTGGAAGAATTTTCTTTTTCAGAAACTGTATCTAGTATGAACCAATTTTTTTTCACTGAGAAGAACAAAGTAGCATTCCAGTTTCTTTGGAAAAAAGCTATGATTTATTACAACTGGAATTTCTTCAACCTACAGCCCTGAAATATGTTTTACTATAGCCAGCAACATGCCTAATAGCCAGCCTGCAGCACATAAGAAGGCAGATATATTGCATAAAGTTCCTTATTCTTTCAAATATATATTTTTTCTAATATCAGGTCTGACCTTGCAATGGTTCTCTTGTTAAGTCCCTCTGACAAGGATGAGAAAGTTTTTGCCAGCTTGGTGAAAAAAATGGTGTATTCCTTTGATAGTCTTATTTTTGGGATTCAGTTGTTAAAGTTTTTGCTTCCTTTTTGTGAAAATATGCCACTTTTCTTGTTTCTGGGGGCAAATCTGTTTTAATTGCTCCCCGGGATTCATTAAGCTTGCGCCATGCGCCGGATTAGTGTCCGCAGTCTAGCGCCAAATATGGCCATCGTGCAATTCAGGTAAGAGCTGTTTCCATGTGCACTACCAGTGTACGTCAGAGCTGCGCAGCTCCCGGCGCATCTATGCTTATTACCCCATGCACAGCAGTGTAGCATGCAAATGAAGGTATGTAGCGATTCATGAAGTTGTACAGGCGTAGCATAAGCATGTAGAAATGTAAATAAAAAAAAATGGTTTACATGTTGTCAAACATAAAATCGGAGCCATGAAAGTGGACCAAACTTACGTGTTATAATGTTAATATATGCCAATGGCTAAATATATAGCCAATGGCATTAAACAACATGCACAACATATAAAAAATAACATTTAATTTCATAGCCACACCAACGGAAAGTAAAACCGCAGTGCATCGGTGCGCAAATGGGATCATAATGGAAATATATTTAGATGTCATAAAACTGTAATGTAACGCAATTCATGATATCCCCATAATAGTCAGTGGCATGCATGCTACACCACAACCATGGCGCAAGGGTTGCTAAGGGTCTGTGACAGTGTTCCGTGCGATAACTAGAAATTAGCAGTCAATGCCATGCAAATGAGTCAAGTAATACTGAATCGCAAACATCACGCCGGCGTAAGGATGTACCACACGGCATAGCATTACAACACCGAGGAGTGGCCTGGAGGTAAATATGACATCAAGAGAGGGGCGCGCCACCGTATCTGTAAGCACATTGGATCATTGCTAATCCATGTTGGGTGTTGCTAAGCAAAGCCACAGGATAGGGGTGTGGAAGTAGCCATAGCTTTGCTTAGCTGAGAGCACACAAGGTAACTGAAAGTTCATGTGAACGTGGATGAAAACATGCACGAAACCCGGTAAATGGATGTGCGTGGCTCGCACCACAGCTGAAACAGGAAGGATACGGGAAGACAATAAGGAAATGCTGCAGCATGGTAATTGGAGTACAAATGAGTAATTAACACCTAGAAACTTACAGTGGGCCATAGACAACAGTTAACAAGGCTGCTAGCAGCTACCTGCAGAACAGGAAAGGGGAGGTGCCGTACAGCTTAGAAAAGAGAACTGTCACAGCAGAACAAAGCAAACTTGCTGTAGATCAGCTACATAACACATTTCCCAACACAATCCTGGGTTGTGGAAGCACAAAACAAGAAAGGCGGCAGCTGGATGCATGCCTGACAATGGGAGGTGAATCGGGTTGAAAATAGAAGTAAAGGGCAATAGATGAATCATGGCAGACAAGCGTAAGCCAACACCAAAGGCCTCACAATAGCAGTACCTGCTGTAAAACCAATAATTAAGATATCCTGCAGCTGGAATAGCACAAATACACCCAATTACACCAGCATCATCCATTGCACAATAGTATAAGGTGTGATAGCCCTACACACACACTTGTGTATTCCCAGACACTCTGCACCATTGGTGTATACAGACGGGGAACTTTTAATATGTATATGTTAGGGGCTGCCATAGCTTTGATTCACCAGCATGTGTTGGAGACTGACGGTGGTGTGGAGGATGATGCTGACAACCATCTCAGGCACCGGAGGAGGAGACGAGTGTTCAGACCCAGGGTAATCTACCAGGGGCTACATGATCTGGAGGTAGTAGAGCATTACAGAGTGGACATGGACATCATACAGCAACTTGTTGAGCTGTGACGGCCACACCTCAGAGCCAGAAGTAACAGAGGGGAACCCATCCCAGTGGACACGAAGGTATGTGTAAGCTTGAGAATACTAGCCACAGGTACCTTCCAAAGGCCAACTGGGGATATCATGGGGATCTCACAGGCATCAGCATCCAGGGTACTCCACCAGTTCCTGGATGCCATGTTACCACATGCCAATGAGCACATACACTTCCCCCAAATGCAAGAAGAGTTGGCCAGAAATATGCATCTCTTCCACTGTGTGGCAGACTACCCAGAGGTACTGGGTGCAATAGACTGCACGCACATACACAATCAAGTCACCACCCAGTGAGCAGGGTAGGCACTACATAAACCGCAAGGAATTCCCCTCCATCAACTGCCAGGTCGTGTACAATGCCAAGGGCATTATCATGGATGTGTGTGCTGACAGTCCTGGAACCTATCACGACTCCCACATCTGGCATGCCTCACAGCTGTATCAGGTATTTGCCAGGGGTGACATCCCATATGGCCACCTGGTGGGGGATGCTGGCTATGCACTGGAACCGTGGATGATGGCACCCATCAGAAATGCACACACAGCCATGCAAGAACGCCATGATGAGGCACACGCAGAAACCAGAATCTTCATAGAGCGCATGTTTGGGATGCTGAAATCACAGTTCTGTTGCTTGGACATATCTGGTGGAGCCTTGCAGTACTCTCCAGGAACGTGTGCCCACATCTTCATAGTATGTGCCATGCTACACAATATGATCCTGCGGAAACAGCTGCAGCAGGGACAGAATGGTGAAAGCCCTCACAGCCCACCACCATTGCCAAGGGACCCACAGGCACAGGGAGGCTCAAACCACAAACACCCTGTGCTAGCCCCAGTTGGCAGGTGGAGGCGTGCCCAGTATGCCCATGCCTTGGCAAAGAGGGAACGTATAGCACACACACTGACAGTGTAGGCACTCATGGACTGACACCCTTCTCCACCTGCACACACAGCAAACATGGATGGCACACACACACGACCACCTGTAAATTGTCATGTATAGGTGGTCTACTGTGTGCATCCTACATAGGTAGCCCTCAACTATTGTACACACAACCGCTATTGGCACAAGGTAAGTCAATACCTGAACAGTATATTAAGCTATTGGCATGTGTCCATACTATATGTACAGGTTCATCGATACCAAGGTAGGTACATGCCAAACCGCCGAGGCCACTCATAAGCATAGGCAAAACATGTCTGCTGTCGCCACCCCATCGATCAACTAACTGTCCCTCTGTGGAGCAGAGTCACTTGCGGGATCCCTGGGGTGTAGCTACTGTTCACCACCCACTCTGCAAGGATTCCCCGGAGTGTTAGTGAGGAGTTTTGTATAATGTAATCAGGGATGTGTTTCTAAATAATGGGGAGTATCCCTGACAGGAATCTTCACAGATGTGTACATGTTACATACTATACCTTAAACACAGCTTGCATATATAGGTAGTTTTCCACAGAATAATAAACATGTGGAACACACAACCACTGAAATGTGCGTTCATCACCCTTGCACTACCGGTGCCTGCTCTGAGAGGTAAGATGTCACTGCCAGGATTAGAACACGCAACCATGTACACATTCATCACAATAACATACCTCTAAGCTACCTCAGATGTACCAATGGCAGTCATGTATACTGACAGGATAAAACACAAAAGGTAGGAATGTGTAGGCAAACCAGCATGTACCCAATGAAAACTGTATGTTTTATATATATATATATATATATATATATATATATATATATATATATATATACACACACACACACACACACACATCATCATATATATAGAGAGAGAGAGGGGGAGAGAGAGAGAGAGAGATATCGATATATGGGGACATACATATATATGTAGATATATAGTAGATAGGTTAACAACATCTATATAACTATGGAGGTACATATAAATGGGATACCTACCACATACCGACTGCTTTACATACCGACGCACGTAATCCCGAGGCTTAAGGTCCGAAAGAACACAGTACCAAAACACCAGATGCACTAGGTGTAATCTCACGATGTTAAGGGACAGTTAGTCAGTGCTTCTGGTGTTGCGGTTTGGGTAGGTTACTGTGTGTACATGTGTTTCTTAGGGCTGTAGTGTGTGTTCTGTGTGTGTTGTGTGTTTTTGGGGGACTGTAATGTTTGGTTGTGGGTTAGCTTTGTGCGTCTGTTTGCGCAACCTAGCATGTAGAATATTAAAGTAGGGGGTGGTGTGTGGGGCGCAGACACCTACATGGGGTGTGTAGGGGGGCTTGGCCACATGCTCATACATAGTGTAGGATGGTTTGTTTGGATGTGTTGGGTAGCAGTGTGTCTGTGTGTATTCACTGTTGTGTGTCTGTGTGTGCATGTATGTGTTCCATGTTCTTGTTACCTTTGCGAGTTACTGTCGATGTCGGTAATATGGGGTATGGGAGTCTGTTCCTGGGACTGTGTGTGTCAGAACACTGTGGTTTTGGAATTCCGTAGGTCTCCCATATACAGCGGTTGAAGTGTTTACATATGTGTATAACACAGACCATAGCAATCACACATTCCGCCACTACCAACCTTTAGGAACAAAGGGTATGGAGAGTATATGCCTATACACCATTACAAATATGTGCTGTGGACATGAGCCAATGATGGTGTTACCACCTGTCCCTCTTTGGGCGGTTGTGTCCTGACCAAATATATTAAATGTGGCAAACGTCCTGGGATTGTAGGACATAATTATGTCCCATATGTACTGTAATAGTTGCATGCAATAGTTATTTCTGTATCTAAAGTACCTACATGGTACAGGAAACAGGATAAGCTACTAAAGTGCTACAAGAATAAGCTTATAATTAGGCAAGAAAGGAAAGTTCTATCCCTCGTACTGACCATGGGTTTGTGTCGGCCTGTAAAATCAGATGTGTGTCCCGAAAAGGACCCACTATGGACATATGAAAAGGTGGCAACCCTAGCCAAAGAGGGTCAGTCACCAACACAACTACAATGACTGCAAATACCTATGACAGAAATACACAGCTATCATGTAGCAACACGTTATTACATTCAGATGTATTACTGAAAGGATTCAAGGACTAGCATCACCTGCATGCTATACAGGAACCACATAACAGTGCCTTAATGAATCAGCCTGCAAATACCATTGTATAAGTCCACAAAAGGATAGGTGTTCAAATAGGGAAGGAATCCTCACACACATAGTGATTATGTATAAAAGCAGTTCCTACACACCTGCATTTGCTAAGCACACCCACCATCACCCCCACACCCAAACATATTACAATACAAACTGTAATAACATCACAAATCATTCACACACTGTACGACAAATCATTCACACACTGTACGACATCTGCAGAAGCCTTAACATACCTTGTTAGAGACACATTAACATGGCCCTAAGTGAAATAGCGGCTGTTATTCAATGGAACAGCTGCTGATGAAATAGGGTTTGTTTGCACTAATCCCATTTTAGAGGGTTGTGCATACACCGGGATGTGTTAGCAATTAGTGAGTAACAGCACAGTATGCTACACTTGTACACCAAATCAAGGATGTCTGGTGAGCACACTGTACACCACATAACAGTTTATGCATAGCCATACAGCCTTGAGCTGGCCAAACATCCTTGCCAGACTTAAACATCTGCAGAAGTATCAGGTACAAACAAACCCTGCATAAGTAGCACTGTTCCGAAATATAACAGCTGTACTCACATGTAGAACTAAATCGTCTAGCCATTACACACAGTCCATGGGAGTCATGAAGCTAATATATATCTGTGTGTCTCCGTAGAGCTGTTGAAATATATTACAATAACACATCTAGGCCGTCTCCCTCGAAAGTAAGGCAAATGGACAATGCCTAAAAGGAGTACTCACTTATACACCACTGTTGCCATGGTATCAGCTAATGGAGTAGCTGCACAGCTGATGTGCATCCAATTAACTACTTTGGAACAGCAATTGGTGGACAGGATACCACATGTTACTGATATGTAACTAGAAAAGGATGTGTCATCACAAATTCAAACCATCCGTATATACCAGCGGAACATTACAAATAACATTGAAACAAAAACTGAAAAAGGATTGAATCAACTGTTAACGATAAGTCGGGTTACTAATAAGGTATGTAGAACAGTCAGTATGTCTGTGTATGTAGTACTATTCTGTAGTATTTGAAGTGCACATAATCCATATAGTGGAAACAGTTATCTTGTAGTGATGTATTGTTGAGCATAGTCACACTTGTAGTATTTGTGTGTACTGCTGTAGGTCACAAGGCAAACACTGCATACACCACAAGGGATGCTATATAAGGGCTTTGAACAGAAATACTCCTCACCAGCCAATGTCAGTGGCAGGGTTGGTCCAACAAGTATGTGCTATAACAGGGCCTAGTATATGTTGATATATTGTAACTGTAGCCATATGTATGGGTGTAATACAGAGAATAACATGTGGAAGGTTGGGCCACTGTGCAAGTATGTTTTGCATTGTGGGATATTGTGCCAATAATTGTGTAATGTACAGTATTGTAGGCAGATATGTATTACAAGCTACATAGCATTAATATAATGGTAGGCAAACATTAGTTATGTCAATTGGCATTTACAATACATAATAACAGAATACATATGTCTTTTAGTGAGCCGACAGTTTATCAGCATGATAGCAAAGTAAAATGGAAGAGCTATTTAACTATCCATGCACATAAGACATGTAATATGTGCAAAGGTAGGTACTAGGCTGTCTTACCAAGGGTATCTGTAAGCCTAGCTGGCGTGTGTTGTCTTTCGCCACGCCCATAGGTTTGTTCCCTGTGCCTCTGAATGGCAGAGACAATAGTTTCCTGTGCCTCTGTCCAGCAGAGCCACTGCACTGATCCCCGGGTACATGTCTGTCTCCCATCCACACATCAAGGTTTCCCTTGAAGAGTGCTCGTGAGGGGCCCTGCCTGATTTACATTGGAATCACGTTCCAAAGCATAGGGAGTGTCCGGATCAGGAATCTATCCGTTCAGTACGTCCTACTCATCATTGTGGTTAGGTGTATATCCCTAGAGCATGTGGTTCTCAGGGGCTTCTGTTTAGGTGGAGCATATCCAGCAATACAGGGTTGGACATGGGCCTTGTATGTCAAGCAGAGATCACCTGTGAGTATGCGGTATGCAACTGAATACAGCTGGAGTTTCGTAGGTTGGGCTGCATAGGTCATCTGTTTGAGGTCAGTAATCCTCTTGGTGTGGTACTGGTGTGGTCTTCCAAGCTGTTGCAGTTATCTTGTAAGGTATATCCCAAATGGGGTGTTGTATCCTTTAATGGGTCTGATATGACATGTGTAGAGTCACAATGGCCCCTCTGATCTGGATGCGAACCCATTAGAGATTAGGGGGGCCATGTAGAAGGATATTCTAACCACCTTGTCATTATGGGTATCAAAGGAGAGATTGCTATCTACTGGAGTTTCCGGATCCCGTATTACATTTTTGTATGTAGGGGACTAGCACCTATGTAGTAGTCCGTGGGTAATTAGTTATATCCAAAGGGGATGACTAAGCACTTTTAGGCATTCAGCTTGATGCCGTGATATTAACACCAGGTATCCGTCTCAGTGAGACCCTTCCAGAGGGTGTCTGTAACAGCTGGGGAAACAATTATGTTCCCTAGTTTGCAGTCATCTGCAAACCTTTTCAGCCAAAGCCCTCCTGCGCTTGTCTGTACATCAGAGAAGTATATACCGAACATGAGGGGTCCTAGGACTGAGCCCTGGGGGATGGCATTTGTAACTGGTATACAGTCAGACCTAGGGTATGCAACTCCTACTGTACGTGTTCTGTTCGTGAGCCACTTTGCAAACCATCACATGAGGTAGGGGTTAATGTTCAGGCAGATGGGTATGTTGATAATACCAGAAGGAGGAATGGTGTTGAAAGCCTATGAGAGATCTAGGTAGGCTGTGTGGACCTCCTTACCCTCATCTAATGCCGTGGTAACTGTCTCTAAGAAGCCCACCAGGTTTAGGAGGCATGGTCTGGCCTTAACAATGCCAAACAGGGAGGGCTCAAAGGTTGGGACGTACCCAATGTCTCTGTGACAGCGATCCATGATGTGCTCCATAGCCTTGCAGACCAGGCTAGTCAGGTCTATAGGGAAATAGGTCATGTGGTCCATTGTGGCACTACCTTTATGGAGTGGGATAACTGTTGCTGTGTGCCATTCACGGGGCACTATGCCCGATGTGAGGCTATTATTGAACATGGTGCATAGGTGAGGAAACAGTATGATCCGAAGTTCGTGTAAAACGCAGCCTGGGATGTTGTCCTGTCCCACGGATGCTGTGATATTGCCTTTAGAGTGTGCAGCTTTGAGAGGGATCTGCCAGGATGTTGCCAATATCAATTGTTTCTGTACTGTTCGTGCCTTTGTGCTGTAACTCAGAGCAGATCTGGTTGTTGACATCAAGGCTTTGTGGTTGTTGTTGGTATTAGTTGCGTTATAGTTTTTGTAGCTAGCTTTGGAGGATCTTATAAGGGATCTCACCTTCTTACTGAGGCTGGCCAGGGATTTCCTCCACGCGTAGTATTGTACTCTCGTTTGCAACAGTGTCTTCCTCCTGTAGTGCAATATGTTTATGGCAGGGGACCACCAGATTGGTTTAGTTAATTATGAGTATAGCATCCTGGTTCTGTTTGGGATAGCACAAGTCATGCACTCCTGTAAGTGCTTATAGAGTGCATTTGTGTAGGATTCAGCAGTTGTAACAGTACTGTCCATCTGCATGGGTGTCATGACGTCCACCACGTCTGCCTTAAGAAGCATGTAGTTGGCCTTGTAGACATATTATACTGTGGTTCCCTTAGTGGGGGGGGGCGGGTAGGTGCAGGATGTGGATATCAACGGTGTTCAGCACATGGTCTGATCAGACCAGCGAGGAGTTGGCTTCACGTGTGGACCACCAGTCACTCATGTTGGTAATGACTAGGTCTAGGATATTGTTGCCCCTGGTGAGTGTGTGGATATGTTGAGTCAGGGCATTGGTGTTTATGAATTCCAGAAACCGTTGAGCTAATGTGTTGGTACACAAGTAGTTTTCCTAGTTAATGGTGGGGTAGATACAGTGAGGCTTATGTGATGTGTGTGGTGTTGTGCGACTGTGTACCTTCTCCACATGACAGTCAGAGTTAGGCTTGGTTGGAGAGACCTTTACCTCCAGTTTGGCTAGATGAGTGCATCTCTCACAGGTTGTAGTGTTGGGTTGTAGGCAGAGAGGTTTGTCTGTGTACATGAGGCAATGTGTGCATTGACTCAAGATGTCCAGATTAATCAGATAGACAGGTGAGAACACTGGCAGTTGACTCTTGGACATGCCTGAATATAGAACTACATTCACCTAAATAAGTGAGGAAAGTGAGTACAACAGCTACATTACTCTACGCAAGTGAGAAAAGTATGTACAAAACCTGTTCACCCTTACCTGTAGGTGATGTGGAAGATTGAGTGCTATAATAATCATTAGCTTACGTACCGTTTACAAGTCCTGAACAAGTGCTTAGCTTGACTAAGCAATCCAGATAGGGTCTTGGATAATATAAAAACACGGCCCCCTCCCCCCAACAGGTACACGAGCATATATCCATGTACAGAAAACAACGAAAGGTGGAAAAATGCACCAAAAATTAACCAATAAATCCTTGGAGGTGCAAAGTGAGAGACGAAAAAATATTCCACAACCTAATTTTATTAGCCAAAAGTAAAAACACAAACCAGACCAACGAGAAGTTCATAAACGCATTAACTATAAACCACAGCGTTTTCGTCTTATTTCACAGAAAACAACAACAGACAAAGAATAGGCACTTTTAGATGTGAACGGTGTAGTCAGTGCAAATATGTAATAAATAAAAATGCAATTTATTTAAGTAGTAGAGGTAGATTACTGACAAGTAAGGGATTTTTTAATTGCGAATCTTTTGGATTGGTTTATTTGGTTACATGTGAGGTTTGTGGTTCCGTCTATATAGGAAAAACAGAAAGAAAACTAAAAAGAAGGATCTACAAACATTTAAATGACATCAAGAATAAGAAAGAAATCAATGCCATGTACAAACATAGCATGGAACGTAGAGAGGCAAAATTCTCCTTTTTTGTCCTTGAGGGGGTGAAAAAAGACATCAGAGGGGGCCTTTGGGAGGAGAGGATTGAATACAAAGAAGTGTGGTGGCAATTGACACTGGAGGCAGCATCTCCCCCTGGCCTAAATGAGACCATCTCTGTTAAATCATTGTTAAAAACGAGAGCTGCTAAATTGTAAAAGAAAAAATGTTAGAATACCTTTTCTATTTTTTTTCTTTTCAATGTGTTTAATAGTGGTGCATATGTTTGGCCACAAGAGGGAGCTTGAACACTTCTTAACGTAACACAGCAAATGCATATTTTAAATCAACATATTATGTTTTTTAAACTATGTTATTCAACATGTTTTGTTTTTTAAACAATGCATCATTGAAATTAAGTTTTTAATAGGGTTAAGTTTTTAGTGTTTATTTAAGACTATATATATAAAAAGTTTTTTTGGTATGTAAGCTAAGGGAGCTTTAAATTTTTAATGAGGTAGTTGTGAATGTCATTCAAATGGTTTTGTTTAAGCCTGATAGGTTGGAATGTTTTTTAGCGGGAAACTAATGTGTTCAAATAAAGACTGATTCAGTAATGTCACTATCTGAAGACGTTACAGCTACTGTGACGAAAAACGTGTAGGAGATTTTCTGCGTTTATGCTTTTCGATGAGTTGTTCTGCAAGTTGAAATAAAAGCACAACAGAATGCTTCATTTTCCCTGGATGTTTTTTTCATTTTATTTTATATGTCAATGTGGACTACTCACAGGTATGTATGAATATACTAGCATGCACCGTGTAGCTGCCTCATACCAGTGAGAATGTCCCACGTTACAAACACGTCTACCGTTCCAAGAGCATGATAGCTGTGTATTAAGCTACTGTGGCCACAGACGTGACATCCATAAAGGGTGGCATCACAGGTACAGTTACATGGAGTGGTGAGGTAAGAGAGTGGTCTAGCTGATTACAAGGGTAGAGGCCAGTGGGAAGTGTGATGCCTCAATGGGAATCAGTAATACACGTTCCCATGAAAGGATGCCAACACACAACTGCACCCACACACTCAGGTATTGACACACATGTATTCAGTGACACTGTAACACACACACACACACACACACACACACACACACACACACACACACACACACACACACTCATGGCTTTACCGACACAGTAACACACACTCGCACACAGTTGCTACTGGTGGGATGAGGATCTCTGCTTATGTGCAAATCATCATTACAGTACTGTGCACCTACATGACGCGCCACAGAGAATACACATGTACAGGTAGTCAGTACGGCCTAAGATTGGGGACATCTACACGGATAGTTGAATGCATCGCCTGGATGGTGGGAGGGGTCCTATCAGTTCAGTATGGTAACATACATCCTCACCCCAGGGACCAGTCAGCCCTAAGTACACACACTCTGGCATTCAATAATTAATACACCTATGTCATGCACATACAGATACCTCACATGTGAGATACATGCCCCTGCCTATGTCCTGCTTCATACATTGCAGTCTGTACAGATGTGTACACTAGTGTACAGGAGAGTGAGTAACAATTGAGATGTATTCCCCACAATACGTGACAAATATGGACACACATGCAACCACACATGCCAGTACTGTGAATCTCATACCTGCCTAGCTCATGTTATGTATGTCAGATGTACAGCAGTATTGCACGCATTACAAACTGTACTGATGCTTCCTGTGACAACAGTGCTGATATATGCACTAGGGACGTCATATCTATTAACAGGTGTCAAGTGATTTACCTTCGCTATCACTCTGACCGCTGTCTAAGTTGTGTGTTATGTCCTTCAATTAACAAAACCATTGCTTACCGGTTACACAGGGTATTGTAGGACCGCTTGTGACACACCTGTGAGCTGTCCACAGCAAACATCCGTCTGCAAAGATGCCCCGCCGCTTAGTTATTTTAACACATCTGTCCATACCTGTGGTACATCTTTCTGTACATTCAGCATATCACCATATACAGTTGGCAATGTTGAGGCTGCATTGCAGCTGCATGATGTACTAGGATACATGCCACCTGCATACATCAGCAACTGCACACGCATGTTATCTGAATGCACAACACTACGTGTACAGGTGTGTAGGTCCTACAATCCTGAAATTTGGTCATGTTTGTAGGCATTGCAATTGGCGGATATGTATAATAACATATATGACATATGGACTGTTGTATGATATGATGGGTGTCCAGTACAGAGGGGATGTTACCTCTGTCAACATTAATATCACACCTTATGTACTGGTAGCATTCAGCAGCCATGGACCTACATTCCATGTGCATGTGTGTAATGGCTGTAGCCACCTGTTTGCACAAAGGACTACAACGGCTATGCTATTAAGTACTGAGGGCCCTTGGTATGTGTACAGCTGACCTGGTCACAGATAGTGCTATCATTGCATTGCATAACACATGATGCAACTGTGTCAGTACCTGTGTACTGTCTACATTTGATGTAGAGCTTAGTACAGAACACAGGTCATGGGTCACATGGTGGCGTACCCGTCTGTCATACAATATGTATGGTTGCGTGGTGGTGGTCCAAGGGCATAGTGGTGTCTGCAGTTTACATCCTAGAATGCAGGATGTGACACTGTGTCCTGCACATGGCTCATCTGTAATGCCTTTCATGAGGGGACCTGTCAGTACATGTGAGTGTCCTTTATGTTTGTGGGTACACCTGTGTTATGGCCCACATGTCTGGTTCTGAGGTATATGGTGGTAGTGCTAGGTTCTGAGGTATATGGTGGCAGTGCTATTGTGCACTACAGAGACATCAGCCAGGTGTTCCTCACTGCATGGATGTCAGTACTCCCCATTGTTGGATCTACAGTGGCCAGCTGTGAATATGGACGCTACACATCTAGCACTGGTTAGCATCGAAAAACAATGCAGTTGTCCTGTAGGTGTATGGGAGTTAACCTGTGTTTAGGATATTTTCTTTGGAATGGCACTGTGTGGGTGGATGTGACTTGGGTAATATCCACGCTCCCTTGTATCATGGATGCATGTGATATGTGACAAAGGCTTGCCTACTGTCAGCTTTGTCATCCCAGAATTACAGCTGATTTGTAAACGACCGGTGTCAAATATATGTAGAGCAGCATTCCTGCTAACAAAGACAACTACCAACACCAGAGCCCATTACAATGTGTTCTTTACGTCTGCCTGTAATAGTATGGCCACTGTGGCCCTCAGTGTTTAGCATCAGACTGCATCCCAGTCAGCCCTATGCTACTAGGAGTATGAGCATGCCCAGTATATCCTTGTGTAGATGGACACATAGTAGTGCATTCCAACCAGCCCTGTGCTACTAAGTGTGTGAGCATGTCCCCTGTGCTACTAAGTCTATGAGCATGCCCAGTATATCCTTGTGTAGATGGACACATAGTGCATTCTGGACAGCCCTGTGCTGCTAAATGTATGAGCATGCCCAGTATATCCTTGTGTGTAGATGGACACAGTGCATTCCGAATAGCCCTGTGCTACTAAGTGTGTGAGCATGCCCAGTGACACCTTGTGTTGGTTATGTGCCTCTGTGTGTGGGCATGGCTATTGTAACCCTGTATAGTGGTAGTCGTCAATTCCACAGATGGGCATACTCCAGGTCAGGATGGATTCATACTTTAAACACACAGGTTCACAGGTATGTACATCTTAACTGCTAGCATCCCTGTTGATGTCCACATTCCCAGACGGTCATAATGACATCCTTGACATGTGTAGTCTGTGTGGCACAATTCATATATATGTATTAGTGTAATAGTAATATGTAAATAGGCAGGTGTCCCATACCCGACACTGGCATGTGTATGTCTGTCCCCATTTGCCGGTGGACTCTAAATTGCTTTTAGACAGGCCACACTCCATACATTTCTTATACCCACTGTTAGCAAGGTCGATGATGTCACCCATCTAGAAATACACCTCTGGAAGTGCTGTGTCGCAGTAATCTCGGTAGCACGTTCTATAACTGCGTAATGCTGTAGTGTAATAAAGTAGTTAGGTCTCTGTTCTAGTCCCACACTTGTCGTGTGTGTGTGTGTGTGTGTGTGTGTGTGTGTGTGTGTGTGTGTGTGTGTGTGTGTGTGTGTGTGTGTGTGTGTGTGTCTCCCCGTTTCCCTGAGGACTAATACCTTTATACTGCTCACACTTCATACATTTCTTATACCCACCGTTAGCAAGGCCGATGATATCACCCATCTACAAATACACCTCTGGGAGTGCTGTGTCCCAGTAATCTCAGTAGCATGTTCTGTAACTGCGTAATGCTGTAGTATAATAAAGTAGTTAGGTCGGTGTTCTAGTCCCACACTTCCCGTGTGTGTGTATATGTGTGTCTTCCCGTTTGCCTGAAGTCTGAGTAATACCTTTATACTGCTCACACTCCATATATTTCTTATACCCACCGTTAGCAAGGCCGATGATGTCACACATGTACAAATACACCTCTGGGAGTGCTGTGTCCCAGTAATCTCGGTAGCGTGTTCTGTAACTGCGTAATATTGTAGTGTAATAAAGTAGTTAGGTCGGTGTTCTAGTCCCACACTTGCCGTGTGTGTGTGTGTGTGTGTGTGTGTGTGTGTGTGTGTGTGTGTGTCTCCCCGTTTGCCTGAGGACTGAGTAATACTTTTATACTGCTCACACTCCATACATTTCTTATACCCACCGTTAGCAAGGCCGATGATGTCACCCATCTACAAATACACCTTGGGAGTGTTGTGTCCCAGTAATCTCGGTAGCACGTTCTGTAACTGCGTAATGCTGTAGTGTAATAAAGTAGTTAGGTTGGTGTTCTAGTCCCACACTTGCTGTTTGTGTGTGTGTGTGTGTGTGTGTGTGTGTGTGTGTGTGTGTGTGTGTGTGTGCATCTCCCCATTTGCCTGAGGACTGAGTAATACCTTTATACTGCTCACACTCCATACATTTCTTATACCCACCGTTAACAAGGCCGATGATGTCACCCATCTACAAATACACCTCTGGGAGTGCTGTGTCCCAGTAATCTTGGTAGCGTGTTCTGTAACTGCGTAATGCTGTAGTGTAGTAAAGTAATTAGGTCGGTGTTCGAATCCCAGACATGCCAAGTGTGTGTGTGTGTGTGTGTGTGTGTGTGTGTCTGCCTGCATGAGACAAGTACAGTACTTTGTAGTATTCACTGTAGCGCATGCCCTAAATGCGTGTTGTTGCAGTGTGATACAGTAGGGTTTGTTTACAGGACATGGCAAGTGTGTGTTTGACTGTCAGAGCCTGTGTAGAGGGGGCCGTGATTGCCTTACCATTGGACATGTTTGGGAGCGGGTTTTGTAGTTTTCCTATATAGTATCCATCTTATGACACATTGGCCACCTCACGAGGTGTAGAGCTGTCAGTCAGCCACGGCACTGAGTTGGCAAGCCATACCCATACATCTGGCTAAATGGCTGGTGAGCTAAGTATGCAGCCCTACTAGTACCCGATATATGTCCCGTACCCATGTGCCATGCACATACAACCTTGCCTAGGATATCCCACTATGTTGCTAGTAACATGCACACTGAGGACAGATAGTAGGCATGGTGTGACCGCAGTGGCCTGCAGAGGACATGGCACCCTGTACAGTGGTACAATTGGCACATATATACGGACATTGTGCCTTCACTGTGTTCCACACTGAATGGCTGCAACATATGTGATGCCATCATATGTGATCCACTAAGGCCAGACAATGCTGTACACATGTGCCCTGTATGGACCCATGCCACTGACACCACAGAATACCTGTCCATTCTATACATGCAGGTGCAGGGCCAACCTGCTCACTGTAAGCAGGTTTCGCCACACCAGGCCAGTATTGGCATATCGGGGTATAACAGGCTGTGTACACTGCATGTGTCTGCCAAACCAGGTACACCTGTACATGTCACTGTACAGTATTGTGGGACATGCACATCCTAGGCAATGTCCATGTGAAGGACTATCAAATACAGACATGGCATGCATTGCAAAGCTATGGCCCTACACATTGGTAACCAGGATATCAGGCCAGATATTGTGATACCCATCTGTGTGGGACATTGCAGACACTACACCCCTGCACTGCACGCCATTGTCGGGTGACACAATGGCAAGGATTACCCCTCACCCAGCCTTGTACAGCCATCTTGCACAGCCAAACACTATACACCCATGGATCAATGCATACCTGCATGACAGTACTGGCACCCTGTGTCTGCATGTGGGTTGTGATGCTCTCAACCACAGTCACTCCCAGTATAAACCTTGTTGGCATACCAACAGTTGTCAAGCACTTTCACATGGCCTAGCCCATTGAACCTCCAGATATCCCCTGTGGTGCATGTGGTCCTGTGCATTACTGCTGTGTGGCAAACTAAGTAGTTACATTGTGTATTTTCCGCCCTGGCAGAGGTGTCAGTGCGTGTCCATTTGAGTGTGGTTGTGGTGACAATGGCATCCATTCACATGGACTGACATGTGCCACACCTAATGTATGTCTGCTATATCTGTTGCAGATGGCACTCACTCACCTACACACATGTTCTTACAGCACTGCAACATGCCGCCTCTGTGGCACATGTAGTAACGTCATGCACATGTAATAGTAATGAGTAGTCAGGGGTTTGACCCTGTACTATTCAGCGTGTGGCAGATTATGGTGAAGTCTCCAAGCCCTTCCCTGGTGTACATTGCCTGTCCCGCACACACACTGTCTGGTGGATGTGAAGGTGTACACCTGCACAGCAGCAGCATGTGTATTGTAACAGATGGAAAGTGTCAGGCGATGGCCTCTGCACCTATTGCAGTCCTCATCTAGCTAATTGCATGTGGTACATCTGTGATGGTGTTCCCATAGCCATCCGCATGATAAACACAGTACGCTATCTAGGGAAAGATTTTATTATCTGGCCATGACAGTCACTGTGAGTGGTACCTGGATGTGGTATTCTGACATGGCATTGCAGATGATATCTGGATGTACCTCAATCATTTTCAACAGTGGGAAATAGCCTAATGACAGGAGGGTGATGTGCCACACAACTACAGCATGTAAGTGTAGCTATGTTGCATTGAGACTACTGCCTGTTTAACATGTGTGTGGTAATGGCTATTCTGCATGTTAAAATACAGACATGACAGTACTCTGTTCATGAGGGAACCCCATCTGTAGGGCCATCTGTGAACAGGTCAGTGTGTACAAACATTTGTTTCCTGTGTTACACACTGAACACACTTCTGTGCACAGCAGAAGCATGGTGTGAGGATTGCAGACAGTACATGATGATAGGGATGTGTTACTGCCATCGCATCCCTGACTGGACATGTGTCACATGAGACAGTGGTATGACAGACACTGTCTGCGGTTCCCAGTGACAAGCCAATGATGGGCAACTATTCATAGCTGCGGTCACACGTCTACTACTCATTGTACAGTTGCCATGCGGTATATATGCATGTGTTGTGCTCCCTCTGCAAATGTATACCATCTGCTGGGTTTCTGGTGATATCTATGCATACTGTCGTAGGTAATTCTGTATGCCGTTGTCTATCATTAAGCCATATGTGGGTTTAAAACACAACACCATTGGCCGAATGGGTTGGTAGGTCCCAGCAGATCCTCCTGTTCCATTTCAGCTGACCATGGCACCGGGCACTAGCACATCTGAGGCCCAGCCATTAACATCAACCTCTATTGGCTATGCACCACCTTCTGGTGGCTCCACCACTGAGGATGGAGTATGTCCCCCTTGGGAGCGGGACCAGATGGGTACATATCTGCTGTCGTGCGGTCCCAGACATGTTTTGTAGGTGGCTTCCTGAGGGGTTACGAAGCCAGATATGCCAGTTCAAGGACGGAGTGTCACATTTACAGGGTGATGCTGTCTGTCCTGGACAGCCCACAGCACTGCCTCCTTTGCAGCTGTGTAGGTGCAGCGGCAGTTGCCCATGGCTGGAGACCTCTGTCCCACTGTTCCCATGGGCTTTTGAATGCCGAAGACCCATCCCCATCCAGGGTGTATCTCCCCCACGTGTCATATACCAACCCTGTATGCTGTCATTTCGGTGCTCCCAGCTATCCTCCACGGCCATACCTTCACTCCTTCCCCAACATCTGACCCTCACCTATGGACACATAAGGACGTTCGGCTCCTAGGACACCATCTGCCTATACATAGCTGTCCATTACACACACGTACCCACTGGACACATGAAACCCTTGTAATATAATAAAATACTACTGTTATCATCACCACTGTCCCTCAGGCGCACGGTCCTGGTATGCACATCACTCCTACATGGTTCAGGTACATGTGAGGAGGACTACCCCATTCTACACAAAACACTACCAGTCCCTCTATGGTTACCCCATTTACCTTTATCATGATGATGATGATGATGTTGCACATTGCAGGAGTACTGTTCACACATAATGATTGGACAGGTACTGTTGTGTTAATGTACATTACAAGCACAGAGGGATGTATACAGCCAATGTACAGCTATTGTCTGTCTGAGGGAGTCTTGTGATCACATACAGCAACACCACTACATAATACAGGCGTCGCTGGCGTTTCCCATTTCATTCATTTGTAATGCTTTGTTGCCACATGGCATGTCCCTGATACATCTCTATATATGTATGTACCTATATGCTGGACATAAACACTCACATGTACTTCTACATGATGGGATACATTCCTATACTGTTGAATGACAGCGCTGTATGATATCCTCTGGTTACAATCTCTTACGCTCGATTAGCCTCTACATTGCTTAACCAATGCAATACTCGCATACTGGTAGCCAAACATGCTTACACCCGCTCGTTCCCTCACTTGCTCATACACCGGCATTGGTACTTGCATCTGTCACTTACACCCCTGGGTGTGAGCGAGGACCACAATATTACCTTGTGATGCCTATTACATCGTACTACATGACTCCAGAATCGGGATTGGCCACCCATTAGGCGACAGCATCGCATTCGGCTGTACAGAATCTGCGGCCTGTCCAGTGACACAGTCATATTATGTGTACCTCATACAATGTGCTTCCACCTTGTGATGCCTATTACATCGGAATACATGAATACAGTATCGGAAATGGCTGCGTATTAGGCGACGGCGTTTTCAGGACACACATCAGACTTTACAGGCCGACACGTACCCACGGTCAGTACAAAGGTTAGTACTTTACTTATTTCCCTAAATGAATGCTTATTCTTGTAGCGGTTTGTTTGCTTCACCTGATGTTCTTCGTCCCCCATTGCTGCAGTCCTTACTATTGGGTATAGTCCGCATCCAGTCGGCCCGAATACCAGAGTATCAGGCCCGAAGCGCATTAGACTGACGTCAGAACATCAGGGTACTAATGCGCATGACCGACGTCATATCCTCAGTCTTTTTTGCCGCATGGTCCGATGCAGAAGCAGTTTTGCGAGTGCAGGTTGGCGTTCTGAAATATTTCAAACCGGAGTTTCAGACCAAACAGAGTTGGCTAAGTACTGCTGGGGAACATTTTGTTTTTCTTGCCTCAGTATTTAACCGGATGTCAGAAAAAGTGAATAACTGTATTTCTTGTGGGAAACAGATACCTCATAGGGATTACCATACCTTGTGTATACCTTGTTTAGGGCCTGAGCACGACGTTGTTGGTTGCCGCTCTTGTGCTAGGTTTAACAAACGCACTATTAAGAGGAGGTTAGACTGTGCCAGGTTAGTGTTTGGGAAGCGTTAATTATAAAATGCCGGGATGCTCGGCGCGCGCCGCCCAAGAAGCGCAAGGACAAAACAAGCCTAGGGTTGATGAACCGCAGTCCCGGATGTCGGTTCTTTAGAAGGCTCAGTGGAGCCAGAGGTTTTGCCAGGAGTTTCCATGGAGTCTCAGGCAGAAACTTTACTGTTACAGGATGTGCCTTCTCAGGAGGTAGGCCAGGCTGAGGGGGCTTCTCAAGTAACTGTTCTTCCCTCTCTTCCCAAGGTAGTTAGAGCCTCTCCTTCTGTTGCCAAAACTTCTTTGAGAGGTAGGCCTAGTTCAGCTTCAGTGGGGGCTTCTCCTAGCATTTCGGGTTCTGTACTTAAGAAACATATGCTTAAAATGGCAGAAGATTTGATTACTATGATTAGAGGTTCTATGCCCCCGCCTGATAAGAGGCCTAGGGTGGAACCGGAGTTTGATAGTTTTGAACAGTGTTCAGAGGCTTCAGAGTCTTCTGCGGAAGACTTGCAGGAATATCCTACTTATTCTGATTCTGATGTGGATGATTCCACTCCTACAGCTTCTCCTCCTGAGGATTTCTCATTTTCAGAGACTCTGCATTCCATGAGGGAGCACTTTAAATGGGAAGGCCAGGATTACTCTGATTCCAGGAAAAGGCTTAGGGAATTCTTGTTTTTACCCCAGCATAGGCCCTTAGCTATTCCTCCTGTGTTGAATGTGGTGGAAGATGTTTTTGCGGAGGCTTCCCTGAACCCCTGAACCCAAACTCTTTGCCTCCTGCTCCTGTTAAGCCTGATAGGTATTATAGGGTGCCCGAAGCTCATAAGTATTTGTTTAAGAGTCCTAGGGCGGACCCAGAAACTATTTCTCAAGGGCCTAAAGGTGTTAAAGCTTCTGTGATTAAAAATCCTGTTCCCACTGATAAAGAGGCAAGGGCTTTGGATAGGTGGCGAAAGAAAGTGTATACTTCTTCCACTCTAGCCATGAGAGCATTGAATTGTCAGTTTCACATGCTAAAATATCAGAATTATCTCCTTTCACAATTAAAATCTAAGGTGGATGCTTTGGAAGGTATTGAGTGTAAAGAGTTGCTGGATTTGGTTCATGTGTCTGAACAAGTGGGTAAGCATTCTTTGCAATGTGGTTTTGATGCTGTACAGGCCTCCTCGAGGGTGGCTGCTACTAGTTCTGTTCTTCGCAGGCATGCCTGGTTGAAGGATCAGAATTTAGCTGAGCATGTTAAGACAAGGATTTTGGATGCTCCTTTACAGTCTGATGTGTTGTTTGGATCGCCTGTGGAAGCAGTTTTAAAGAAAATGGAGGACAAAGCTAAGTCTATGCAAACTGTTAAAGATTTTTGCAGGTGCAGCCACCAAGTTTAGTAGAAATTGGCCTGCTAAGGGGTGGACATATCCTGCTTATGATTCCCAGTCTAGGGGTAGGTCTAGACGTGGTAGGGGCAGGGCTCAAGGTTCTTTAGGCCTAGAACAGGAGTTCACCTGCTCAGACTTCTGGTGAGGGCAGGGGTCAGTCCTTTCGTAAACAGACCCAATGACCTGCCTTTTCAGCTGCCAGTAGATTCTCGTCTGGCAGCTCCTTTGGGAGGAAGACTGTCTCTTTTCAAAGAAAATTGGGATTTAATTACTCAAGACAAATGGGTGTTGGATATCATTCACCACGGTTACAGATTTTATTTCCATACAATGCCCCCTTTCAAAGGCATGCCAGACGTTCCTCCACAAAGAAAAGAGGCTCACAAGCAAGTTTCTCAGTTACTCCAGATGGGGGCCATTCAGCCAGTCCCTGTATCGGAAAGGGGCCTAGGATTTTATTCTCGCCTGTTCCTAGTACCAAAGAAGGGGAACACGTGGAGACCAATTCTGGATTTAGCTCTCCTCAACACTTTTCTGGACATTCCCAAGTTCAAGATGTTGACGTTACAACAGCTTTTACCTCTGCTGGGCAAAGATCACTGGATGGTAACTTTAGATCTCAAGGAAGCTTACCTTCATGTGCCTATAAGGCTAAGTTGCAGGAAGTATCTGCGGTTTCGAGCTGGAAATTCTCATTATCAGTTCTCTGCATTGCCCTTTGGCTTATCTACTGCGCCCAGAGTATTCACAAAGGTTCTGGCTCCAGTGATAGCTTACTTCAGGCTTCAAGGAATTCAAATCTATCCTTACTTGGACGACTGCCTGATTCTGGCTCAAGAAAAGGAAGACCTTCTACAGCATCTGGAATATGTTATAGCAGTGCTAAGATGCCTAGGGTATTCTGTGAACGAAATAAAGTCCAGTCTAGTACCCTCTCAAGACATGTGCTTTCTGGGTGTGAGACTGAATACAGCAGCCCAGATGGCCTTTTAACCCCGGACAAACAAAAGAGTCTATCACTTTACTTCCATCAACTATCTCATCAGTCCGTGCTGACTGCAAGGACAGTCCTTCAAGCATTAGGGTTCATGGCATCTTGTATTCTGGTGCTTCCCAATGCCAAACTGCATATGAGGAAGCTACAATGGTATCTCAAAATGTATGGACACAGCACTGCCAGGATTTGGACACTGTCATTCAAATAATACCTTGCCTTCAAAAAGAATTTTGTGGTGGGCTCAGGAATGTCACCTAAACAAGGGACTCTCTGTGACCCGGCCAGAGGCGAGTCAGATTTTAACGACAGATGCCTCGGACATTGCTTGGGGAGCTCATCTAAATGGAAAGTGGATACAAGACAAGTGGCCTGCCAGACTACAGCATCTACATATCAACATGAAGGAGATGTTAGCAGTCCAGTTTGCATTAATGGCTTTCAAGGAGTTACTTCTTCCAGGGCAGGTGTTGATTCTAACAGACAACACAACTGTCATGTGGTACATCAACAAGCAAGGGGGAACACATTCTTATCCTCTATGCAGGCAAGCAATGATTTTATGGGAGACTGCACTAAGCTTGCAACTAACTCTTCAGGCAAGGTTTCTGCCGGGAGCACAGAACTCCTTAGCAGATGTGTTAAGCAGACAAATCATGGATCCCCACGAGTGGAAACTGGATCTTCATGTATTTCAAAAATTGACAGTGTCATGGGGAACTCCAGGCATAGATCTGTTCGCTTCTCCACTAAACCACCAGCTGCCACAGTATTGCACAAAGGGGTTTCATCACACAGCTTGGAAAGTGGATGCTCTGTCTTTCAGTTGGAAAAACCTTCATGTGTATGCCTTTCCTCCTCTGCCTCTTCTTCCAAAGGTACTATTAAAGGTCAGACAAGACAGGCCAAGGATGATTTTGATAGCTCCAGATTGGCCTCGACAACACTGGTACCCACTACTTCGGAGTCTGGTAGGGAAGCCTCCATGGCCTTTACCTCTGATTCCTCATCTGTTATCTCAGAAGGATGGTCATCTGCTCAATGTCAAGCTTCACTCTCTTCATCTAACAGCCTGGCATATTCTGTGTTGAAACACAGCAGGTCTCAACTTCCTCAACAAGTTTTAAATGTGATTATGGAAGCTAGAAGACCTAGTACAAGGAAAGTGTACGCAGAAAAATGGAAGAGATTTTTAGTTTGGAGTACAGCAAAGAATTTGCAGGTTTCTGAGCCTAACTTGAGTGTGGCTCTTCAATATCTTACTGAGTTATTGGACAAAGGTTTGTCCTTCTCTTCCATTAAGATTCATGCTGCAGCAATTTCAGCTCACTATGATTGTGACCCACCATTGTTTTCATCCTTTGTTCAAGCAGTTTCTTAGAGGGCAAAGAATATAAGACCCCCACGTAGAGCTCCTACTCCTGCTTGGGATCTCAATTTTGTGTTGGAAAAACTTACTCTACAACCTTTTGAGCCTGCGGCTACTGCTGAATTGAAATATTTGTCATGGAAGACTGCTTTTCTGTTGGCTATTACTTCTGCAAGAAGGGTGTCTGAGTTGCAGGCCCTTATGGCAGTAGAGCCATTTTGATTTTCCATAAGGATAGGGTATCATTACGTACTAATCCTTCCTTTATGCCTAAGGTGGTTTCTAGTGTGGCTTTAAACCAAACTATTCATTTGCCTACTTTTATGCAGACCCCCAAAATAAAGGGAAAAGATTTTGCACACTTTGGATGTACACAGGCAATTGCGTTATTTAAGCAGGACTAAGGATTTCAGGCAGTCTCAGCAGTTGTTTGTTTCTTTTGCTTTGAGTTCACAGGGCAAGCCTGTGTCAAAACAAACTATTTCTAGGTGGATTGGCTTTTGCATTGCATTTTGTTATTCCCATCATGGCAAGGAGATTCCAGCTGGGATTAGGCCTCATTCCACTAGGGCTACTGCCACTTCAACAGCATTTCTAAGGGGGTGGCAACTAAGGATATTTTGGAAGCAGCTACTTGGAGTTCAGTGCATACTTTCTCTAAGCATTATCACCTTCCTATCTACTCTAAGTCTAGGGCTGGTTTTGCCACAGCTGTTTTGCAAGGCATGTTGTCAGCTCCTGCTTCTTTATGATTTGCCAGCCTCCCTTACCTCTGCTTTGGGATTCTACCCAATAGTAAGGACTGCAGCAATGGGGGATCTAAGAACATAGTACAGAGTTGTACCGACCATAGAAGTAGATGGTCGACGATCCCCATTGCTGACCCTCCCTCCAATTCCCCTCTGTGTTTAGGGGTGGTTGTGTAGGTGAGGTTACATGCTTATATTTTTTGTATATATTCTTGTATATATATTGTACATATTTTTGGTGCAGGTATTTTGGGCCTTGTCTTTTTAGGGTCTTCTGACATCTGGGGCAAGAAAAGACTGAGGATATGTCTGGTATTCGGCCGACTGGATGGACTATACCCAATAGTAAGGACTGCAGCAATGGGGATCCTCGAACATCTACATTTATGGTAGGTACAAAACTGTACTTTTCTTGTAACTTTGACTATTTTACATAAATAACTGTTTTATGCAACTGTTACATGATATATAGGACATATTTCTACTATCACAGGACATTTGCCATTGCATTATATTTGGTCTGGACACAACTAACAAAAAAAGGACTGTCCCTCATAAGGTGGGGCAGGTGGTAACCCTACGTACATCTGCTTTACAGCGCCTTAAGCACCGTATATCCGACTGCCACTATGCGAATGTGTAAGGTATATATTCCCGATAATGTACGTGGGGAGACGTGCATCACAGTCAGGTGTTTAATCTCGGGTCGTAGGTTCTGCAGGACCGTCTGGAGGCTGAGCAGTCTTGTGGACAGCTACTGCTCATATAACTTGTGTCCAGATGTATACAGGACTGGACATCGTGTCGTGACACCAAGTCTAATGTTTAGAACAGATACATATCCCATGAGGATATCCAAAAATTGTGGGGACCGATGACCATCTTTGCTTTACGGCTGTAAGGTAGGGTTATACATGCAAGGGATACACAGTTTGCAATCCTGAGAATGCCTAGGGTGAGACTGCCATACTAGATATGAGTAGGGGTCACTATGTGCAGAATATGGCCGTGCCTATCTAGCAGCCCGAGTATGGCTGGTTTTGGTGGACGTTCAGGAAGGGGGGGGGGGTGCTGTGAAGGGGATGATGGGTATTCAATTATGTATCCAGGTGTGTGTTGGGGTTGGATGGCACAGTTCAGGCCAGACCATTATGTGGGTATGTGCCGGTAACATTTCTGTACATGTGTATTGCACATTTTAATGTTCACATGTTTGTGGGATTGTATTGCAGATGTGTATATTTGTTCTTTGGTTATCTTCCTGATTCACACACCGCTCCCTCGTAGACCTCCAGTTCACCTATTGTGCATCCAACCCAGTCTCCCATTGGCGATATATTACATTACCAGTCACCCCTCACCCCCATATTCCACAATCAACATTCATCCCTTCTCTTGTTGATGGCCCATGGCACAGTCAACAGAACACATTGCATACACTACATATCTCAGGACCAATATGGTTGTGAGGTCTGCACTAACATTTCAGATCAACCATATGCTGTACGTCATGCACATAGGTACTCACAAATAGTTATCTTTCATGACATGGTAGGTAGACCAGGGTAATACCCGTTCATCTCTGGGCCGTCCTGGCAAGGGCGTCTTGGACCGCGAATGGGCAGATATTGGGCGAATGCTCTGACCATTGGTAGGGTTGCCACCTTTTCATATGACCTGGATGGGACATTTTCATGGCTCACATCTGAATTTACAGGCCAACACATACCCACGGTCATTACAAAGGATAGTACTTTAGTTTCATGCCTACATATAAGCTTTTATTGTTGTGGCAGTGTAGTTGCTTATTCTGTTTCATTTACTTATTCTGTTTCTTGTAACTTATAGGTATTTTATATATGGACATACGTACTGTATGGGACTATTTCATAACATATGGGACATAATTATGTCCTACTATTGCAGGACATTTCACATTTATTATGAATTTGGTATGGACACACCTGCCTAGAGGGGGGGCTGTCCCTCACAATGTGGGACAGGTAGTAACCCATACCATTGGGCTAGGCTTGGCAATTGGTGGCGCGCTAACACGATGCATTTCACTTCCACTTGGGATAACTAGTGACACTACAATGGAATACAGGCACAGGGATTTAAATGTCTTTGTTCGAGGGACGGGGACTCAATATTCAGCTACATGCCTTTGTGTTTACTTCTTATTGTGGTGTACGCAAGTTGTCTTGTATGCTTTGCATACATTTCATCTACTGACACTGACAGGAGTGATTACTATTGGATGCAGGCTATACTAGTCAGCATTTTAGGTTGTGCGTATGCAGCTGACATGATCACGCCTCTGTGCAACACTTGGACAAGCCCCCTGCACTCGTACTCATTTCCTATGCACGTGGCCGTAACAGCAGCGCGCCTTCATTAATATGCAGGTGGTGCTGTTGCACCACCTCTACGCCGCACAGTTAGCACAAAGCTAACGCCGTCCTTACGCTGAGCTTCATGAATCCCGGGGGCTGTCTTTGCTTCTGTTTCTCAAATAATCAAACATTCTTTGAAGTGTTCTTATGACTCAGATGATGTTTTTCCAGAACAGTATCTGCTGGATCTGTGATGAGAACATTTGCAAGATTACATTCTCAAAATTTGCCTGAAGATGTTAAAGCTATCATTTTGAATTCTCCCCTTGATACAAACATTGCATTTGGACCATCTCCTGCTGAAGTCCTCCACAAATGCAGTGAGAAAGGTAAATTGATTCTAGGGGTGACTCATATTTTTTAGTTCTTTCTCTGCAAGTTTGTTGAAGATTATATCCCTAAATAAGGATCCTTTTCTAAAAAGCAAAATAAACAGCTTTGACAAAAAATGTGGCAAACAGGCAATCAAAATAGATCAGCGAAGATGCTGCAAAAAGAAGGGGGAATTCAACCAGGAAAAAGGACATACCAAGTCTGAGTGACTATCTTCAGATTGTAACCCCACTTCCCACCCTGGGAATCTTTTAAGTCTTCCCCAAAATCTGGTTCTCCTTTTCTCTCTTCGACAACAGATAACCTCAGGTAAATAGGGTTGTGAGTGTGATCCATGTGGGGTACAAATGGCAGTGGGATTCCTTGTCTCCTTTTCCGGTGATTCCTTCTTATCTACCAGATCAAGTTTATTTTTTTTGCTCCTCTCATTCAGCACTGCTGGCTCAAGGGATGATAGAACATGTTCCTCTTTCCCTGACAGGGAAACATTTTTATTCAAGAATGTTTCTATCAAAGAAAAAGCTTCATGGAGACCATACCTAGATCTTTCCTTTTTCAACCACTTTCTGAAAGTTTAAAATGCTATCCCTTCACAACCTGTTACCTTATATTCCACCATTTAGTTTTTTTTGGTAGCTCTAAAGTTAAAGGATGCTTATCATTGCATCTGTATAGTCATAGATTTCAAACATTTTTTTAAGGTTTTCTGTGACAGGATTACACTTTGAGTTCTCTGCATTACACTTTGTACTACCTACTGTTCCGGGTCTATATTAAATCAGAAGATTAAATATACCAACTCCAAGATCACACTACAGTGACGAAAATGGCAAAGTAATGGAGGCGGCCAAGTGATTTCTTTCTCAGGGAAAGAAATTGCTTATATTCTGTTTCGTGATTTTGCTGTTTCGTGCTTTCAAGTTTGATCAAGATGCATTTGAAAGATTGCGTCTTCGATTATATAATAGGAACCCTACTGTTCCAAGGGTGTTCACAAGTTTTATAGCTGCAGTGATAGCCTATTGTAGACAGCAAGATATTCATGTTTCCTTATTTAGACTACTTGCTTATCTTTGTAGAATCTTTTTTTCATATTGTCAGGAATCTCTTACTTGGATAAGAGATATCATTTGCAGACTGGGTTTCCATGAGAGTATGCAAACATCTTGTCTTATTCCTTCCCCAGGATTGCATTCCTTGGGTGTTCCTTGGATACTTGTTTAAATTGATTTTCTCCCATAGGAAAATATAGATCTGTGTCTAGATCTTTTTCTGAAAATTTTCAACTGAACCCAAGTCTTCAGTAAATTATTTTTTAGGATATTGAGATTCACAACATCTATGATTTTTTTGATTCCTCTAGTGTGACTCCATATGAGAAAGATTCAGTGGTAGCTAAAATCTGTAAGGTCTTGACATCAACATCCCCCTGATTTCTCAAAGTCCATGTCTGGGATTTGTGAAAGGAACTGCTTTGGTGGAGACACCTTTTTCATATAAATCCAGATGTCACATTCCCTCTTCCAGCTCCAGTCCAATCTGTAAAAACAGATGCCTTAGATTTTATTTGGGGAGCAGTGTCTGTAAAGGAAAGTGCATGGTCTGTTGGTCTATAGATCAAAAAAGGACTGACCAAAACACAGGAACTGAAAGTAAGACACACACTCAACTTTCTCAATCATCTGTAGACTCCAGGACCTCTGCAAGGGATTACAGACACCACAGTGATGTGGTACATAAACAAACTTGGTTTTTGGATAACACCCTCTGTGTAGATTAACCATTGTAGCCTTGGATGTAGCAATTCAACACAAAATCTACAGGCATCTTGCATTCTGTTATAGCAAACCATTGTAACAGAGAAGCTGAGTGGGACTAGGATAGACCCCCCACAAATAGAAATTGAATTGGGGGCCTTTCAGGATTTGATCCAGCTGTGAGGAACATCTGAGATAGATCTGTTTGTCTTCACTCACAACAATCAACTGGCAAAATTCTTCTCCAGGACTCCTTGCAAGCAAGCCTAGAAAACAGATACATTGTCATTTCCTTGGATAAGAATGCCCCTGTATGCCTTTCCACCCTTTCCACTGATATCCAGGGTTTTCTGAGGATTCAGAAAGACTTTCCAAAGACGATTGTTTTGGCTCCCTTCTGTCTCAGGCAACACTGATTCTCCTTTCTGCTGGAAATGACCAAGAGTAATTACCCCAAGTTTTCACACAGTTTAGACCTACACACACACACACACACACACACACACACACACACACACACACACACACACACACACACACACCCCAATGGGTTTTTGATGCATTCCATCTCAAAAATAACTGCTGCCAACTGTCTGGATGATAGAATCTTAATACCTTTTAGTCACCTATTTTCTGGGCTGTGCAGTAGGTATTAAAGGAATCAAGAAAACCTACTACTAGAATGTTATATATTAGTAAATAAAAAAGATTATCTAGCTGGTACTAAGATAAGAACCAGGTCCTTTTGAGGCTAGTTTTTCTCTGGTTCTACGTTATTTGTTTGAGCTACTATACTTCAGTCTACCTTAGCCCTCCATCAGGGTTCATTTGTTGACCATTTCAGCATGTCTGTCCATGGAGTCCCCTCTTTCAATGCAATCTGATGTGAAAGTGTTTTTGAAAGGGCTATTGCATTCCAAGCCTCCTAGGAAACAGGTGGCTGCTCCTTGGGATATTAATTTTGTCTTGGAAAAATTAACTCTTACTCTATTTGAATCAGCACACCAGGCTGATTCAAAGTTTTTAACATGGAAACAGTGTTGCTGATTGCTCTGACTTCTGCAAGAAGAGTGTCTGAGATGCATGCTGTTATGGTGAGTCAACTTTATCTTATTTTCTATAAAGATATGGTTTCCTTAAGAACTAATCCTTCATTTTTGCCTAAAGTGATGTCAGTTCACTTTGATCCAAGCCATCAAATTTACCTGTCTTCTTTCTAGAACCTAAAAATGAGGGGAAAATGGATACTCCATACTTTGTATGTACTCAAACAGCTCAGGTACTATCTTGACACACCTAAATCTTTTAGGAACTCTGATCAGTTTTTTATTTCTAGTAAAGGTAAGAAGAAAGGACATCATGTGTCAGTGCGGAATATTTCCATAGGGTTGTGTTATGGAAATGATATTAACAAAGGGTCTATATCAGTTCACCGAAATGGCTGAAGTTTGAACACCATATGTTGGAACTTCAAACCACGAATTGCACAGACATCGAAGTCTTAGACCAGTGAATTTTTTTCCCAGGGAAAAAAAATTGCTGTTCCAAGAAACACACACAACACAAGCACACCAAAAAAACATCAATCCACACACATATACTTAAAATCCTACATCTAACCCTAAACTAAACTGTACATACACTACTACCTATCCACTTACCTTAACCCAAACCCTAACCCTAAGGTCCACCACTACCGCACACTCACCTGACCCACACCCTAACCCTAACTTACCTATCCCACCCTAACCCTAAAGTCTGTCACTATTGCACAACCACCTCACTCAACGCCCTAACCCTAACTCACCTAACCCATGCCCTAACCTTAACGTCCACACAATCGCACACTTACCTGAACCTGACCCGTAACTTCCCACCATAGTCCTGATAATCGCGAAGCCATAGAAACGGCCCACCGAATTCTTTCCCTGGGAAAGAATTCGGTGTTCCACGGCTTCGCAATAATCATTGTTCAAACTTCACAGTTCGAACATCTGGTATTCAGTTGTCAGCCGTTTCGACGGACTGATATAGACAAATACCACTCTGACATTATAAGAAAAGCACTTGACATTTTATTTTTTAATAGCGAACAACAATTCTGTTTTCCAATTTGCAAATAGGGAGGCATTATTTCAGAACTTACTTGTCAGTTTGAAAAAATACTTAACTTGTAGCTGAACCTTTGACATTTTATGGCCGATTGTAATAGGCTGGACTTGCGTTATTGTAAGATTTTCTAATTATTACAATGATATCACTTAATTTTAATTGAATATTGAAAAATTTTTTAAAAAATGACATTTTATTTTTTCCATCAAATGTTCTTAATATTTTGAACAGTTTGTTTTAAATAAGCTTTACCTAATAACAAATATACGAAACAGTCTAAAAGTGCATGTTTAGTGAAAAATATGTGACAACACATTTGGTCTTGCAGAAACACTGAATTTGCATCTAAGACGAGTTACCGAGTAGATATGTAAACATGCACAGTTATTAAAAAAATCAGGAAACTTGCATTTCAACTCTGCTGTACAAATCACAAATAAACATTACTTACAGATGATCTTAAACAATTTGTCTTATATAAAATTGCATTCAGTGATGCTAGAGTAATTGCATTAAAACATCGTGTCACTACTATTTTCTCTAGATCTAATAGTCCTTAGTCTTGGAATTTGTACTATCACAAATAAAGGCTTTCTAGCCTTTCTGCTATCTGAAGCAGAATTAGAAAGAAAAGTAATATGATTGCAGTTGTTATAAAAAATTCAGGTTGAGGTTACAAAACTTTAAGCAATAATGAGCACACAGTAGATTTCCACTAAGTTTGTCTCAAGCTATTACCTTTTCTTTTACCCACCACAGCAAGGCAATGACATTTCAGACAGGGTCAAGGCTCATTCCTCCAGGGCCTTGGCTTCATCTGTGTTTTTTTTGGAACGGGTTAGATTCTAGAAGTATTGTAGGTACAGAAACTTGGCCCTCTGTACATATCTTTACAATACCCTACAAACTAGATTCCTTCTCCAGGTCTGGGCACGCTTTCTTAGGACCATTCTCTAGAGGCTCATGAACCCTCTTCCTTCCTCTTCTCAGTCGGTGTCATCCCATAGAGCTAATGCTACTGCCACAGCGATTATTACGATGAACATACTACAGATGGGATTCAGCCTTGCTGCTGATCTCAAAGCTTAGTGGAACCAGAGCTCAGACTCCTCCCCTACCCATAATTCCATAAGCAGTACCTCAAATCCTCAGATCTCATTTGCCGCTAGAACGTTTCATACTTGAGTAGAGCTGTCAGTTAAAGTAGGACATTTTGAGTTACATCTTCTCTGCTCCTCCCCTACCATGAGAATTTGTTTTCTCACTTTTCTAGTTATACCTTTGATGCTTAAAAAATATATTTTTTAATATTGTTAGGTGTACTTTGTGGTCATTTAGTTAATTTAGGCTAGTTAGTTTAACCTAAGTTGAGGCGTTTTGTCTGTGTTAAAAAAAGTGTGTATTTTGATAGTAGTTATAGATTTCTTATAATAGTGTAAAGTTAATAAGTTAATATTGGAATTAGTATTTGAAGCTTCCTTTTCTAGAATAATTTAAGATGTCAGAATTGATGGGATTTAAGAAATGCACTGAGTGTGAGAACAAACTGCTACCTCAGAACCCACAGTCCAAATGTGCCTACTGTCTTAGTGCCATGCACCCTGACATTGACTGTCAGTCCTGTGTAGCATTCAGTTCAAGGGCCCTCCAGACCAGAATGGACAAACTGGTTTTAAAGGGGCTCCTTCCTGCACAGACAGGGGCTACCCCTTCACTTGCTTCACCTTCAAAAAAAAGAGAAATCCAAATCTAAGTGCCAGGAAAAGGACAAAGAGAATAAAGAGAAGAGGGAAAAAGAATGGAGCAAATCTCCATCCAAATCTTCAAAGAAAAGTTCTTCAGGGCCAACCACCTGTATCAGTCTCAACCCCAGGGTACCTAGAAGATTGGATCCGACACCTTCTTGAGTCTGATCTCCTTAACCTCAAACTAGTTATTCACCAAGACTAGTGAGTTCCAGAGTCCAGCCTCCCATACTCCAGGAGAGATGACATTGTCATTCTTTATCAACAGCATCATCCACTCAATCAAGAAGTCTGACAGAACTTGACATCAACAGGATGATGATGAAATCTCTAAGAACACAGATATAGCTTGGGATTATACCGACACCATCCCTTGGGAAGGTACTGAGTGCTGGCCAACTTACTCATCCTTTACAAGAATCCACACTGACCCTATCCTCAGATTTGTTTTTAAAAGAGGCAATTGGAACTATAGCACCTTTGTCAGTGCCAGAGCTTCTTGAGTCTTCAACGCTGACTGTCTCCCAATTTCTCTCAACTCTGATGCTATCAGACCGAGATGAGACTCAGAACTGAAACTTTGGAGCCAAGTTCCAAGGGGCAAGTCAACACTGAGATTCTCAAAGCCACTTCTTCCTCTTGGGAATAGCTCAAATTAGAGATTGGCCATTAGTGTCGAGGTTACCCTCTCTTTTTTAGAACAGAGGGAATCATCAGTTACAGTAGCAGCCTTGGCATTTGAGGCTTTTAAAAGGGTTTTGGCAAATTCCAAAGACAGGGTAGCTACAACCAGTTTGGTTCTATCCATATCCCATCTGCACTTTGCTTCTTCACCACTTCATCCTGTCATACAGGGACAGCTGGCACCATTTTCTGAGGAAGACTGCTTGTTTGGCTCTCCCAGAAGGTTTCCTAAGAAAATGGATGTGCAAGCAGAACCACATAGACTCATCACCAGAGGCTTTCACTGAAGATACTGACTTAGAGGAGGGAGAGGGTTCCTCTCACTCCCTGTCCGAAGATGTCTCATTCTGCAACATTGTAGAGTTGATGGAATGAGGGGGGTGTTGGACATCCCAAGACCCTTCTTCAGATGAGTCAGTATTCTTGGAGGCCTTTGGTTCCAGACCAACATTGTCCTGGGTGGTACCACCCATTGATCCTCTTATCGATCTTATGACCCAACGAGTGTGGAAGGACCCTGATGCAGTGGAGCCCATACCAAAAAAAGCCGACCATGTATTATGTGCACCTTCAGATAGGAAGCACTAGACTAAGAGCCCACCTGTGGATGTTATGATGGTGACAGCAGCTACAAAGAAAAAGCTGTCAGATTAAAGCTCATCTGTTCACCCCCCCCTCCCCCAAAACAGAGAATCTAGGGTGATAGACAAATTTGGGAAGTCAGTGTATGCATCAGTGACTTTCTCCCTTAAATCGATGAACTAACTAGCCCACTTAACAAGATTCAAGAGAGACATGACTAAAGAGATCATCAAGTCACTCTTGGGGTGTTGCTTGCAGATGTTCAGAAAACTGTGGACTCCTAGCTTTCCACCCTTCAATACTCCTCAGTGTAATCATACATCTCCTATCTAATGCAGCAGATGGTATGGCCAGAGCACCAGGCACTGGCATAACCATATATTATCATGCTTGGGCATGATTTTGTGACTTTGCAGAAGGCTCTAATTCATCCTTTTATTAACGCTCCATATGATGGTTCAAACCTGTTTGGACCAAAAATCCCTTGACTTAGAGCCAGCAAGATGGTTTGATGTTTTGTGCAGTGGAAGTACACTTCTCTACCCCGCAAAGAACTTTCTGTAGGAACCAGAGATCGGAAAAGAAGATGTGGTTCCAAAAATCACAGAGTTCTTTCCATGACTGCCAAAGTGACAGACCTCACAGTGAAAGAGGAGGAGGCAATTTTAATGGACAACACCCAAAAGGCAGAGATGGACTGTAGAATCAAGGCTTTCACAGCCCATTCTCTGAGAAATCCTTTCAGCTCTCCTGAATGGTTACCTGACTGCTGCATTGTTGAGGCAGTTGGGGGGCATTTCTCTTTGAACCCTCAAGCCTGTCACATGATGACATCAGATTTATGAGTACTAAGAATAATATCCAGAGGCTATTCAATTCTCTTTTCCTTCTCCCACCTCAGGTAAAGGAGAAAGTCACTGATGTTCCACTCAGTCTGTGGGATCTAGCAGCCATAGAGATTTCAAAGCTGCTAAAAAAAAGGGTAATCCAGCGTGCCCCTGTGACCAGTTAGAGTCTGGATTCTACTCCAAGATTTTTTACTATCAGTGAAGACTGGGATCCTGAGATCCATCTTGGATCTCAGTCATCTAAACCAATTTGTAAGACAGACAAAATTCTGGATGGTCACAATTCACTCCATTTTGCCTCTTCTGAGGAAGAAAGATTGGATGTGCTCTATATATCTCCAGGACACTTTCTGTCTTATCAAAATAGCGGTTCTAACACTGCAGTAAGGACATAACTTTATTTTATTTATCTATTTTATTTTACATTTGTTAAACGGGAAAGTCCGACTGGACACATATCCATTTTCAGTGGAGGCCCGGGGAGAAAAGTTCCAATAGCATGTCATAAAGAAATTACACAAGAATATCATACAGAGATATAGGTTCCACAGAAACATAAGTTATGTATAGATTAACAATTCCTTTAGTAAAGTCAGCATACAGCATTCTAGTAGTAGGGTTTATACAGAATATAAAATATAAACACACAAGAAAATTTTTTTTTCTTCTTTCTAAATTATGAGTACTCTCAATATCTTGTTACAGAAATAACCAGTGATTATTAAGCTTTACAGTGAAAGGAATTAGGGGACCTTTAGTGGTTTCCTTGAACATGGTATTGGTGCAAATTAACTTGGGGAGCAGCATGAACAAAGCCAATTGTTTGAGAACTGGGTTTTCAGGAGTTTCTTAAATTGAATAGTGGAGGTAGTGGATGTTATTTGGCTAGGTAGTGAGTTCCAGATTTTGGCAATAGTGCAGGCAAAGAGAGATTTGCCAGAATCATTTTTGTGTCTGATAATGCTTATTAGGTTCTGAGAACTAGATTGTAAGGCTCTGGTAGGGATGTGGGGATTCATTATATTTTAAAGTGCAGGTTTTTTTTTGTGGAAGGTATAAGAGATTATGCGCTATTATGAGTTGATTAAACAGAAGTAGTTGAGGTAGCTTGAGCCAATTGAGTTGGTTAAGGGTGAGACAGTGTGGGATTTGTATGAGGTTTCAGTAGCCAACTTGGCTATTTTGTTATAACAAGATTCCATTTTGTTCAGATCACTCTGGTGGAGATTAGTAAGGATGGGAGAGGCATAGAGAAGGATGGATAAGAGATGAGTTCTTGAAATAGTAGCTTTGGTTTATTTAGTTATAAAGTGTTTGTTCCTATAAAGAAGTCCTAGTGTTTTAACTTTCTTAATGATTTGTGCTATATGGATGTCAAATTTGAGGTTATTATCTGTTTCTACACCTAACAGTTTAGTATGTGCAGTTGGAGTGATTTGAATGTTATCTTTGGAGTGAATGGTGAAAGTGTTGTTGGGGGGGGGGGTATGACCTGGGCCGAAAATAATTAATTTAGTTTTTTTGGGGTTAAGAATAAGTTTGATGTTTGTGAACCATGTTTTGGCTAGAGTAAAAGTGTTTTGGGTGAGGATTTGCAGTTCCTTTTAGGTGGGGGCGGCACTTATAAGGGTGGTGTCATCTGCGTATTGTACTACTGATGCTGTGAGTGAGGAGGAATTGATTTGGTTGGTGAATAGTGAGAATAATAGTGGGCCAAGGATGGATCCTTGAGGGACACCTATGGATACTGGTAGCAGGGGGGACAGCTGGTCATGCCATAGGACTGCCTGCTGTCGACCAGATAAGTAGCTAATAAGCCATGATATAGTGGAGGGGCTGAGGCTTAGGGTGGATAAAGTTTGGAGAAGAATGTTATGGTCTACCATATCAAAGGCTTTAGATAAGTCTAAGAAAATGGAAGATACAAATAGTCCCTTGTTTCTATTGTGCTTAACTATATCTGTAAATGATAGTAATGCTGTGGTGGTGCCGTGGGATGGTCTAAAACCATGCTGGGTTTTGGAGATTAAGTTGTTTTGTAAGAGGTACCGAAGTAGTTGGGAATGTACAACTCTCTCTAATTTCTTGGATAGAGGTGAGAGTATTGCGATTGGGTGGTGGTTGGTGAGTTCTAAGGGGTTGCCCCCTTTCTGCAGTGGAATAATGTGTGATGTTTTCCACAGGGTGGGGACTTTGAATTCTACAAGTGACCTGTTTATGAGGCTGGACACGGGATAGGCTATGGTGTCTGCTGCTATCTGAAGGAATTCGGCTGGTAGGGTGTCAGCAGCTAGTGTGGTTGGTTTCAGTTTCTTAAGGAGCTTTGAAATAATTGTAGTGAGCACAGGGTGTAGGGAAAAGTTGGTGGTATTATTTTGAGTAGTAGGGTGTTTTTTGCTAGCATCTGGTATAGGGCTGCTAGTGGTATTGAGGGCATTGGTAAGGTTTTGGACTGTTTCAATAAATAACTTGTTAAATTGTGTGGGAATGTTGTCATGGTTGTTTGGTAGTACTTGGGTTGGGGTGGTGGCTTTACCTGAGTGGATTATGCCATTTATTGTAGCCCAAAATTTCTTAGGGTTATTGGCATATTTTTCCTGCATGTTTTTGTAGTAGTTACTATTGTCTAGTTTGATTTGCTTTTTGGCTTTGTTTCGAAGTTCTTGGTAGGTTTGCCTCAGATTACTGTTTTTTGATCTTTTGATATTGACTCCAGGCCTAATCCCTCTCTTTTATTGTAGTCTTAGTATTTTTAGTTAGCCATAGAGCATAGTTAGTTTTTAGTCTTATAGTTCTGGAGGGGGCATGGCAGATTAGGATATGCAGGAAAGTTGAGATAAAGTACAGTACGGCATCATTTAGAGATAGTAGTTTTAGGGGTGTCCAATTACAGCTTTGTAGTGAATTGATGAAGTCAGTTGTTTTAAAGGTCTTTTTGTTACGTATTACTCTGAGGTTGGGTTGGCTTATGTAATGGGGTCTGTTCTGAATTAGGCAGGTTGGTTGATGATTACTTAGACTGTCAGGTAGACAGCCAGAGTGCCATGCTAGAGTGGGGTCATATAACAGAATCCAGTCTAAGATGGATTCGCGTTTTGAGATTTTGTCTCTTCTGGTTGGGGTGGATATAATTTGGGTAAATCTATGGAGGTTAATATGGGTAGTTGGAGTGTGGCTAGAGCAGTTCAGCCAGTCAATATTAAAGTCACCTAATAGTACAGTTTCTTGTGGCAAGGAGTTTGAGATCCACTTTAGCAGGTTTTCCATTATAGTAGTGTTATTGCCTGGTGGAGTGTCGCCACCTGCAATAATGATATGTTTGTTTGAGTTTAGTTTTAATTTGGCAAGGATTAGGTCAACATCTTTGATATCTTGGGTGTTATAATCAATTTGTTCAATGGTGAGATGATTTTGGAACAATATCACTACACCACCTCCCTTTTTCTCTACTCTATCTCTGCATATTATGTTATAGCCAGGGGCTGTAATCTCATTATTATGGTGTTCTGGTTTAAGCCATGTTTCAGTTAGCATTGCTATTTCTGGTTTATATACAGCTAGAAGGGCATGAAGGTCCTGGATTTTTTTAAGTATACTTCTTACATTTATGTTAATGAAGAGGAGAGAGGAGGTAGGTCTATAGTACAGGGGGTTTGGCTGATTAAAGTCTGTGTAGGATGTTGTGGTGGGCCCTGGATTAGGGTGAATGTCACCACAGCGAATGAGTTTGTGGAGTAGGTGAAGATACAGTTTAGTTAGTTTGTGTAGTAATTTAGTATGTTTTAATGAGGAGTGAGGGTTAGTTCTGACTGACAGTTTGTAGTGGGATTAAGAGACTGATCTAGAAGATGTGAGGTCTAGAGGTGTGTTAGGGAAGTTACAAAGTTTCAGGGGAGTGGATAGAGATGTTCTTCGTGTTTCACTGTTGCAGTCATAACTGTAGGGTGTTCCTACCGGCAGGTAGCCCGAGGTCGGCCAGAATTCCAAAGTCTGGGTCCGGCGTCGGCTGTACCAGCAAGTACCCTGACGTCAGAACGCAGAGGTATAAAGCTGACAGCCTACGCCATCTTCTCCAGTCTTTCTTGCCGTGCGGTGGAAAGCAGCTCGCAAGTCGTTGGTTGGCATCTTCAGGACAGCGTGCTTTGATTGTCATCTGTCCGAAGTTTTCTACTTCTCTTCTCAAGCTAAGTACCCCGTTGGGGAAACTTTTTTCTTGCTCCTCCGATGTCAGAAAAAATTAATAATTGTATATCGTGTGGAAAACAAATACCTCATAAAGATTTCCACTCTTACTGTCTACCTTGCTTAGGCCCTGACCACGACGTTTCTAGCTGTCGGTTCTGTGCCAGGTTTAATTCTCGCACTATCAAGCGTAGGTACGATTGGGCCTTGAATTATTTCGGTAGACGATTCAATTATAGGATGTCGTTGGATACTTTACCGACAACCGGAATTCAAAAGAAACGCAAGGACAAGGATAGGTCTCCGAGGTCCAAACAAGATACTTTGCAGCCGGAGCCAGCTTCGGGTTCGGCGGTCGTCAGTGAGGCGCTTTTGCAGCCCCTGGCGTCCGCCACTTCAGAACCGATGGCCGACACGGACTCCCATGGGGAGCCTTCTAGGCCTAGTATTTTATCTGCTGCAGGACCTTCGGACGCCGCTCCTTCAGATGGGTCCGGAACCGCTGTGCAGGTACCGGCTTCTGAGGGGGTTTTCAGGCCTTCTCATATCACTATTTCTACAAAGACAAAGGCAAAGTCAATTCTTCTCAAGCTTCCTGGGATACAGCTCCCAAGTCCCAGAAGCAATTACTATGGATGGCTGAAGATTTACCGACAATGATTAGGGGTTCTCACCCTCCTCCAGAAAAAAGGCCTAGACAGGATATTCCTTATGATTCATCTGATCAGGCTTCTGTGTCTTCTGTTTCTTCCTCTGACCAGGATTATTCTTTTCCTCCTTATGAGGATTCAGATGCAGAGGACTCTATTCCCTCTGCTTCTCCCCCTGAAGATTTCTCTTTTTTGGGAAACCTTACATGAGATGAGGGAGCATTTTCATTGGGAAGGTCAGGATTATTCTGCTTCCAAGAAGAGACTTAGGGAATTTCTCCTTCTCCCTCAACACAGACCTTTGGCTATTCCTCCTGTACATGATATTGTGGATGATGCTTTTTCTGAAGCTAACCTGAATCCTGATTCCTTGCTGCCTGCTCCTTCTAAGCCTGATAGATTTTACAGAGTCCCTGACTCCCATCAATTCTTATTTAAGAACCCTTCTGCTGATCCTGAAACCATTTCTCAGGGTTCTAGGGCTGCTAAGGCCGCTTCATCTAAAAATCCTATTCCCTCTGAAAAGGATTCTCGTGCCTTGGACAGGTGGGGCAAAAAGGTTTACACTTCTGCTACTCTTTCTATTAGAGCTTTAAATTGCCAGTTTCACATGTTCAAGTATCAGCAATTTCTTTTGTTTGTTTTAAAGTAAAGGCACTCTACCTTTCCTGCATGTGCAGAGGACAAGGAATTACAGGATGTATTGCATGCAACTGAACAAGTTAGCAAACATAGTTTACATTGTGGTTTTGATGCCTTGGAAGCTTCTTGCAGGGCCGCAGCCTCTGGTACTGTTATCAGGAGACATGCTTGGCTTTGTAAGCAGAATTTACCTGAGCAGGTTAAGGCTAAACTATTAGATGCCCCTGTTCAGCATGATGTTTTATTTGGATCCAAGGCTGAGGAGGTTATTAAAAAGATGGAAGAAAAAGCAAAATCTATGCAGACTGTTAAAGATTTTTTACAAGTTCAGCCTCCTAGATTTTCTAGAAATTGGCCCTCCAAAAATTGGTCCTTTCCCACATCTGACAGGCCTCAAAGGGGAAGATATAGACGCTCCAGAGGTCGGGCGCAGGCTCAGGCCTCTTACAGGTCAAGACAATGGACTGCTTCTTCACCTAGAAGGGGAGAAGACAGACCTCAATCACAAAAGAAGCAGACCCAATGACTCTCTCCATTGGGCTACAGGTCCTCCTTGCCTGGAAGCCCCTCTTGGAGGAAAACTTTCTCTTTTCTACCAAAATTGGACTCATATTACCCAGGACAAATGGGTTTTAGACGTGATTTTAAGAGGCTACAAATTCCACTTTCATACTTTGCCAAGGTCTTCGGGTTGGCCGGATCTGCCAAAACATCACTGGTCAGAGGCATTAAATCAAGTGGACGCTTTATTGGCCATGAGAGCCATAGAACCTGTTCCACTTCCAGAGATGGGAAAAGGTTTTTACTCAAGACTATTTCT
This sequence comes from Protopterus annectens, assembly GCF_019279795.1. NCBI lineage: Eukaryota > Metazoa > Chordata > Ceratodontiformes > Protopteridae > Protopterus > Protopterus annectens. The sequence goes on from NC_056738.1 coordinate 321,955,577, forward strand.
GGTCCCAAGGAAACAAAACTCACGGAGACCTATTCTGAACCTCTCAGTATTAAATACCTTTCTGGAGATTCCAAAATTCAAGATGCTTACTCTGCAACAACTTCTTCCCATGCTTTCCCAGGATGCTTGGATGGTGACATTGGACTTGAAGGAAGCCTATTTACACATTCCCATCAGACAGGAACGCAGAAAATACCTCAGATTCAAGGCAGGTTCGAGACACTTTCAATTCTCTGTACAGCCCTTTGGCTTATCTACTGCGCCCAGAGTCTTTACCAAGTGTCTGGCTCCAGTAGTAGCTTATTGCAGACTCCAAGGGATTCAAATTTACCCCTATCTGGACGACTGCCTTATTCAGGCGGACAGCAAGGATCTTTTACTTCAACATCTGCAGTTTGTTCAGCGTCTTCTCCTACTTCTGGGATTTTCAGTGAACACAAAAAAGTCACATTTGATCCCCTCTCAACAAATGATCTTTTTGGGAGCTCTTCTAAACACAAGCTTACAAAGGGCCTTCCTTACTCCAGAAAAGCAAGTACAGCTGGCATCAATTTTCAAGACCTTGGCTACTTTAACTCAGCTCACTGCAAGGAAATTCCTGCAGACATTGGGCTACATGGCTTCTTGCATCCTGTTGATCCCAAATGCAAGGCTTCATATGAGAAATCTTCAATGGTACCTAAAGAGTGTATGGTCTCAGCATTACCACAGCCTGGAAACAATGATATCTCTGATTCCCTGCCTCCAAAAAGAGTTCCTCTGGTGGTCCTGGGCTTGTGCTTTAAACGAAGGGAATCCCTTTTGTCTACCTCATCCTGCTCAGATCATAACCACAGATGCCTCGGATTATGCTTGGGGAGCTCATTACCTAAACAATTGCCAGCAGGGCTATTGGACAAAGAAGCATCTTCCCTGGCACATCAACTTGAAGGAAATGTTGGCAATCCAAAATGCTCTTCTAGCCTTCCAGAATCTTTTGCAACCAGGCCATCTTCTGATTCGCACAGACAATACCACAGTCATGTGGTATATAAACAAGCAAGGGTCTCTCACTCTTACCCCCATTGCAGACTAGCCATGAGTTTATGGGACACAACTCTAAATCTGAATCTGCATCTTCAGGCTCAATTCATTCCAGGAAAACAGAATCTCTTAGCAGACAGCCTAAGCAGAAATCTTTTGGATCCTCACGAATGGATGCTGGACCCCAACTTATTCAGCAGGATTACGGCAGTTTGGGGTTGCCCTCGGATAGATCTGTTTGCATCTCATCTCAATCATCAGCTGCCTCTCTTTTGCAGCAGGTCCTTCCACAAAACTGCTTGGAAAGTGGATGCCCTGTCTTTCAGCTGGAGGAATCTTTCGGGATATGCCTTCCCTCCTCTTCCTCTTCTGCCTCGGGTGTTACTGAAAATAAAACAGGACAAACCCAAGATTATCATTTTGATAGCTCCAAATTGGCCTCGGCAGTTTTGGTATCCAACTTTAAGACACCTGTTCTTGGAACCTCCATGGATTCTGCCTCTGTTTCCTTCTCTTCTGTCCCAGCATCAGGGTCAGATGCTACACTCTCAAATCAAGACTCTTTGCCTGGCAGCTTGGCTCTACAAGGGCCTTTGATTCCTTCTTCTTTTCCCAAACAAGTTTTGGATGTTCTCTTAGAAGCTAGGCGCCCTAGCACTAGAAAATCTTATGCTTCTAAATGGAAAAGATTTTGTATTTGGATGCGGGATCGAGGTTCTGATCCTCTTTTACCTGACATTTCTTCCATTTTACTTTACCTCTCAGACCTTTTGCTTAAAGGCCTCTCCTTTTCTTCCATTAAAATCCATGCTTCTGCTATCTCGGCTCATTACAACACTGATCCCCCCATCTTCTCTCACCAGCTGGTGAGACAATTCTTGAGAGGGGCTAAGAATTTAAGACCTCCCAGAACTCCTCCTGTTCCTGCTTGGGATCTTAATTATGTTTTGGAAAAACTTACTTTACCTCCCTTTGAGCCTGCTGCTGCTTGGAATATCAAGTTCTTATCCTAGAAGACAGCTATTTTATTAGCTTTGACTTCTGCCAGAAGGGTGTCAGAGTTGCAAGCTCTCATGGCTGTGGAACCATACCTTATTTTCCACCAAGACAGAGTTGCCTTGAGGACCAATCCTACATTTATGCCTAAGGTGATTTCTAAAGTGGCTTTAAATCAGACTATTCACCTTCCTACTTTCTTTCCAAATCCTCAAAACAAAGGGGAAAGGATTTTACATTCATTGGACGTACACAGACAACTACAGTTTTACCTGGACAGAACTAAAGATTTCAGAAAATCTGATCAGTTGCTTATCTCTTATGCCTCCAGTTCTCTAGGCAAGGCTATTTCTAAACAAACTTTTTCCAAATGGATTGCTCATGGGATAAGGTTTTGTTACTTTCACTTTGGGAAGCAGATTCCAGGTACTGTTAGAAGTCATTCTACCAGAGCAGCTGCCACTTCAGCAGCTTTTCTCAGAGGAGTTCCTACCAAGGACATTTTGGAAGCTGCCACTTGGAGTTCAGTGTATACTTTTTTTAAGCACCATAATCTCCCTTTGTATTCTAAGTCTAGGGCAGGTTTTGCCCCTGCTGTCTTGCAGGGTCTTCTGGCTGCCCCTTCTTCTGCATAACCTCCTCCATCATCACAGCTTTGGGATTCCACCCTACAGTTATGACTGCAACAGTGAAACACGAAGAACATAGTACAGTTGTGTACACCTACCATAAATGTAGATGTTCGAGTGTCTTCACTGTTGCAGTCGGTGTTTTCCTCCCACCTATCCCCTCTTATTTTTTGCTTGTTCTATCTTCCTCTTCTTTTGTGGTGTATTTGTGTTTCATTTTTGGACACCTTTTGGTTACTTTGGGGGACTTCTAACATCTGGGGCAAGAAAGGCTGGAGAAGATGGCATCGGCTGTCAGCTTTATACCTCTGCGTTCTGACGTCAGGGTACTTGCTGGTACAGCCGACGCCGGACCCAGACTTTGGAATTCTGGCCGACCTCGGGCTGCTTGCTGGCAGGAACACCCTACAGTTATGACTGCAACAGTGAAGACACTCGAACATCTACATTTATGGTAGGTGTACACAACTGTACTGTTCGGTTTGCCATTTTGGGGGGTACTGATATGTAGTGGAGTGTGGTAAGAGGAGAGGTAGGAGAGCAGGAGAAAGGTGATGATAGTACATAGGTAGAGTAGCGCTTTTATTAAGTGGGACTGTTGTTTATAGTGCATCATGTTTGGTGAAGAGTATTTAAGGGTAGTATCTTAAAGTAAGTGGGTTTGATATACTAATAATGAGTAATAGTAAAGATGTGGTAAAGGGTGTTGGTTTGTAAGTGATATGTATGGTGTGAAACTCTAATTGGGTGGGAGGGGAACTGATAGAGGGTGTGGTGCCTGACTATAAATGTAATTGATATGGGGGGTGGGAATGGGGGTAGGGTAGGCTAGCAGAGTGAGCGTAGCAAACGGAGTGGGGCACAGCCAGTAGTCCAAGACACTGGAGAGTTTGGGAGACTATCAGTGTTATGTGAAAGAGAGCCTATTACTGCAATATGTATTATATATGGATGGAAGGTAGTTATGTGGCAGTTAAGTAACCTTAGACTAAATTCAAACAAAATAGTCAGTATATCAGAGATGTGTTGTGCAATTCAGGGAGCTGGAGTGTGGACAGAATGGGTAGGAAGAGGCAAAAGTGCACTCTAGATTATAGAGGAAAAGGAGTGCAGTATAACTAAGAAGGTAACCGATATATGGGGGGGGGTGATGCCTGCCGCTAATCTGTGATGCAGCGTTTGACCACACTGTCAGCTTTCCTTAAGGGAGTACACTATGTAAAGTACACTAAATAAAGAAAATTAACATACATTCACTACTTTCAGGCTATGGTTCTCTCAAACTTCTTTGCTGAGTCCACAGTATTTTCTGGGTGATTCTTCTTAACTGGTGTAGGTATTTGATGGGAGGGGGGAACCCTTAAATAATGGTTACGAATGGTCTGGAGGAGGGAAAGAGATAGTTAGTACTCAGGATGTTTGCATACATGCTAGTACAGACTTTTTGTTCAAAAATTGCTTTCTTTTTGTTTTTGCACTACTATCATGGTATACAAGGTTGTAGCACAGCAAGTTGGTCATTCAGGTGTTATATTTAAGCAGCTTTACCTTATAAACATCAGAAAAACAGTTCAGGAGGTGTTCACTTATCTTACTTAAACAGTGCAGTCATCAAACAGCAAGACCAATTTAGAAACTGCAAGGTCCCAAACATGTAGAAATATCCATGAAACAGTAAGCCAAGTGGAGCTATGGTATATGAGAGTTCATTTAAATGTCTCAGTACAATGAGAGGAGGCTGGATATGTCTCCAACTCCGTTTACCCCTGCAGGTCAAGCAGAATCTTAATTTGTGGTTATTTAGACTGGTAACCCAAGCCAAATGTTGTCCACACAAAAAATGGGTTACAAGGACATAACTGTCAAGTTTTATCTAATAAGTACAGGATGTATTCATCAACATTCTAACTAATCGTAGCATTAATAAGCTATATCCAATGCAAGCAGGAGCTGCTATGCTGTATTATAGACAGCCTTTGCTGTAACCATTAAGCGTTTTAAGCAGACAGTGAATTACCAGTTTAACAGCTGGCACTGCTGACAGATAGATATACTAGTGCGGCTGTTATGTATACATTTGGATGTTAAGTAAGCCAGTATCCAGAAATAATCAGGCTAATTCAATTATATATCAAACAGCATACAGCACGCAATGCTGTTTAACTAATTAAAGGAGCTGTTGTGTACTTGTCTTTACTGTTCCTAAAATATAAGGCAATGCACTTGGATGGTATGTAGCCCAGTAATCAGTCCAATTCAAGTATGTAACAGCCAGCATACAGAATGTAATGCTGTTTAACTAATTAAAGGAGCTAGTATACGCTTGCCTGTACTGTTTCTAAAAGATAAGGCAATAATCAGGCTAGTTCAAGTATTTAACATACAGCATGCATTGCTGATAAACTAAATATAGGAGCTAGTGTACGCTTGCATTTACTGTTTCTAAAAGATAAGGCAATGCAGACACAATTTACAGCCATGACATAGTTATTTAAAACCTCTACGATGTACAGTTACACTCATGGTTTCCACTTCCATACTTTCATATAACAGTAGATGTTTGAATTATCAGTTCTGCTGTAGCTGCTCTCTCCCTCCACCCCCCCCTTATTTTTGTATGTTTTTATTGCCAGGATGAGGACTTCTAATTTTAGATCTAACGTCAATTTTCATTCTGTCCTCAACTGTTGGTTTCTGATCTGAAACTTGGATCCGACTCAACCATTAGTAAAGCTCATGGTAACCAAAAAGCTCTCAAGCTTCTCCTTTACCCATAATGCACCAACCCCTAACATATCCCAGATCTCGTTTGCCGCTTTTTGTGGAAAGACATGGTCAGCCTTAGCTTGCGAGTTTCATCAGATAAGTGCATTTTTTTCTCTTAAAATCTCTTTAATATCTTAGATTTCTCTTGTATACCTTATTCCCTTACTCTCGTACATTATTGTATCTCTGTTATACCATTGTCGATATTTTTTTCCTCTTTTTCCTGTTTATACCCACTGGTGTAGTTCTGTTGCCATTGTTGGTATTCTTTCTGACTTTTCTTTTTCTTATCTTTTCTTCCTCTCTCTCTGTCTCTTTCTCTCTCTCTCTCTATATATATATATATAAAACGTCTTATCTTATGTTACTCTTTTTTGGCTATTGTCGCTGGCATGGCTGAGAAAGGGCCTCCCGACTTTAAAAAGTGTCTGAAATGTGGGCAAAAATTGCCTCTTTCAGATGCCCATACTCTTTGTGTATATTGTTTAGGCCCACTGCATCTTAAAAAGGATTGCTTCATTTACCACAGTTTCAATCCCAGGGCACTTGTGAATGAAAAAAAACAAGTTTGTCCTGAAAGCTTTGTTGCCATCATCCTTTGGTGAAGCTATCGCTGGAGCTCAGTCCCCCAAGGTTAAAACTAAAGAGTCTTAACTCTCAGTCTCTAAAGACTTCCACTTCCTTGATTCTGACTTTGGAGGAAAAGATCAAAATCAGATCTGAGAAGATCTCAAATTTCCTCCCCTTCAGATCTGAAGAAGAAGAAACTGATGGATCCTACATGCTTGGATCCGGCAAAGAAACCAATGGATTCAACTGTTTTGGGTCCCACTGTTCTTCCAAGACCATGGACCATATATTCTCCTTCTTTTGATCCTGTGCCAACCAGGGTCCCTTCCCATTTTTGGCAAGGCACCAGTCAAAGTCACCTTTCCTTGCCTCATCTTGTTTATCCAGGACTTTGACTGAGGAAGATGTGGACAGAATGATGCAGTAGTTCCTGTTAGTGCACATCCAGATGGGTTTTTACCAGCTTGTACCACCTTGGGTCAGGACACCTGTCCATCTAGCACACCCCCACTTCATACTCCTTCTCTGATCCCTTTGGTTGCTTCTGAGTCCCTGGATCCAAACCTTCCTGGTCTGTCTGGCTTGGATCCGAACATAATCTTATCTTTGGATCCAAAGCTAACTCTGAGTGGTCCAGCCCCGACATCCTCGGATCCAGATGACTCACTGAGCCAAAGCTTCCTTGTCGGATCTGAGGCATTGCAGTCAACTCTGAAGGTTTAGGAGTCATCTCTGCACCTTGGTCCTTCGGCACTTGATAGTTCGTCTCCAACTTCCTTCTCGGGGAGATTGCTTTCAGGGTGGGAGGAGACAGAAGACCAGAAACCTGCCTTCTCGGTGCCAAGGTCTTCCTTCTCTTTGGGGTGGTCTGCCTTCAAGGTAGCAAAGAGGGTATTTTCTGCTTTGACAGGACTTAACAGACCCAACCCCCTCAGATCTTCAGTCTGCCTCCCAGATATCTCTGTACTTGGAGCCTCAACATTTTGTGTCACAGGGACAGCCAGATTGAGACCCCCAAATCACCCAGCAGAGTTTCATAGTCTGTTCTGACACTTCACTGGAGCACCCCACTGAGGATGTCCCTAGGAAGAGAAAGCACAAGAAGAGGCAGTTGGAGTCACCACAGGAGTCAGTCACTGAAGATACTGATTTCGACAAGGGTGAAGAGTCCCAAAAATCACCTCCGGAAGACGTCTCATTTGGAGACATCCTTGAGATCCTTAAACAGAGAGCTGGTTGGACCCCCATCAGCCCTTCACTGGAGGAGTCAGTATTTCTGGAGGCCTTTGGCACTGGCCCATCTATCTCCTGGGTTTCTCTGCCCACTGACGAGCTCTTTGATTTGATCTCTCGATGGGTGTGGAAGGAGCCTGACTCAGTTGAGCCAATACCAAAGAGGCCAGATAGGATTCTGGCTCCCCCTCTGGGGAATGAGTTTTCGTGTAAAGGGGTGCCTGTGGATGCCATGGTCTTGGTGGCGGCCACCAAGAAGGAAGTTGCTGTACAAAGTTCCCCTGTTCATCCTCCTAACAGGGAGTCTAGGGTGATGGAGAGGTTTGGGAAGCATGTCTATGCTTCAGCAACATTTGCTCTTAGGTCGCTGAACTATTTGGCACATTTTATTATGCTGCAAAAGGACTTGATCAAAGACCTTTCAAAGTCCCTTTCAGGAGCAGTTTCTACTGAGGCCCAATGTTTCATCTGTTTTGTTCATTGTCATTCTTCCTCAACTTCCCACCCACCAACCCCATCCCTTATTTCAACAATTTTCTGGAAGAATGAGATATTGTAAGGACACCACTGTCCTTTATGATTGAGCTCCAGACATAGTTTCCTCTATGTCTCTTTATATATGCACATTGGCATATACCACTTCAGGTAAAGTCAACAAACAAGATCTGGGGTATGTTAGGGGTTGTTGTGTTATGGGTAAGGGAGAAACTCAAGAGCCTTTTGGTTACCATAAGCTTTATTAATGGATGAGTACCCAACAGTTGAGTAAGAATGAAAATGAACAACACAGATGGAATATTATGGTGAGTACATAACTTCTTTTTTCCTAACATTGACCTTTTCAGGGCTGCGCCTCCATCCCTTTCTCAGGTGGAATGAGAGCTCTGAATGGCTTGGTGCTCAAAATACTATTTTTAAAACTTAGCTTGAGCCAAATAATTTATGCATATAGAAGATGCTTTTGAAACTTTGGAAGCTGTCCAGCTTTTATATCCTTAGTAGGGTATAACCCATTTAGCATAGGGTACTGCACCAGTGATTCTTTGGATATCTACTGTTATAGCAGGTATACGTACACAACTGTACTGTCTCTAGAATGCATATATCTGAGAATGCCAGAGCTTCATCTTTTGTTGTGTCACACAGTAATGAAACAATTTGGAAGCTGAATGCATTCTGCATTCTACATTCCATGGATTCAGGAAGTGATATATTGTATAACCACAGTTTATGCCACAATTTTCAAGGTATTTGCAGGTTTGACATTGTTCTCCACTGCTGGTCCTGTAAATATCTGAGTATCAAAACAAGGGCAAAAGGAGAAATTATTTTTATTACAGTTCATTGATATTAAGATAGCGGAGCAATCCCAAAGGACCTTTTTCAGACACAGCTTTAGAGGTCCCTAGTAACACAGTGATATTTTACCTTTTACCAGGTCTTTGATTTGTATTAATGTTAACTGTCTTACTTTGTATGATGGCTGCTACATACTGCATTTTATTTACGTGCTCTATTGTTATTGAATGACACACCGTCTTAATGAATGGTACTCACATATAATATGTTGTGTTTCAGCCAGTGTGCAGCTCAATTTTTGGGGACCTATTTTTTAATGAATTTAGCCAGTGTTATTCAGGAGGTACAGTCTGGGTCTGTAAACTTCCCGTTCACCTGAACATTGCTCCAGATGTGACCAAATCTAAGACTGCTGAAGGAAGAGACAGTACTACTATATACCCAGATTAATATGAAAGAATTTAAAGCATTCTTGCCCTGAAGGATCCTAGTTAAACCTCATTCATGATACATAACAGGTGATGTTTTACTCTTCAAGCTGCAAATGTATGTGATGTTCAGTCGTAGATCACTGTTGCAGTACCTTAAGTTAAATGGGTCCTAACCCTGAGGAGCAGCCAGCTTTCAAAGTTAAAGTTAACCTTCCATACACTCCAACTCACAGGAGCTTGAGCAAAGCTCCATATAAGTATAGTTGGTTTGTAAAAAGCTTCAGAGCTTTCTGCTGCCAAATAGCGCTCCTTTGGTTTGCCCCGAGGAATCATCAAACAGCTAGCAGTCCTTCAAAACTGGGCAGATGAGTGTTCTTTTGGGAAGACCTTACACTAATGTTACTTTTCTGTGGATAAGCTGTGTTTTTCTGACTGACTATGTGGTTTTCTATGGACAGGTATTTTTTTAGACTGTTACTGCATTTCATAGGGAGTATATGTGCAAATGTTAACATGAACATTTTGTAAGAAATACTGTTGTTTGACAGGATTTTTATTTTTAAAAGCTTCAGAGCTTTCTGCTGCCAAATAGTGCTCCTTTGGTTTGCCAGCTAGCAGTCCTTCAAGACTGGGCAGATTAGTCTCCTTTTGGGGAAGACCTTACACTAATGTTACTTTTCTTTGGAAAAAATGTGATGTGAAGTTGTTCTATCTCGCCGTTTTGTTCTTACACGTGGGTCAGAGCTGATCCCTCGGCTCTGAATCAGCCGCTTTTCAAGCTCTCAGAGAAGCTCGAGACCTAGTGTATATCCCATGATGCTCTACTGTGAATCCCCAGATCTAGTTTGCCGCTGCAACGGATCAACAGCTCGTTGGAGTTAGCTCGGGCCAGTGACTTAAATTTTCTATTATTATAAGTATTTCTCTTCTAAGTTTTTGAGTATTATATATCTCAGTGTGATAGTATCATAGTGTTAGGATTCTAGTTTAGCTTAATTGCTAGGACTTCTAAGTAGCTCTTTTTCAGGGCTTAGGCCTTCTTTATTGGGCATGACAGGGCTCTGTCAGCTAGTGTGTGTCGTATTTCTTACATATGTATATAGTGTGGTAGTCTAGTAAATAGTTTAGTAAACAGTTTTATTAGATAGTTAGACCTTATAAATATATCTAGTGTGATTTAGTACTGTGTTTAGATATATATATATTTTTACATACATCTTAGAACTTGTTTGTGTTACTTAGTGTTAGAGTTAAAAGATGTCAGAAAAACAGAAATCAGGATTTAAAAGATGTGAGTGCGGTCAAAAAATGTCTGTTACAGACAACCACTCCACCTGCGTGTACTGTTTGGGCTCTGTACACCTACAAGAGGTGTGCTCTATCTGCCATTCCTTTAGCGCCAGAGTTCTCCTGGAAAGGCGAAGGAAACTGGTAGACAGAGGACTCCTGAAGCCTGATTTTCAGGCTACTTTAGATAAGGCTGACACCTCTTCCAAGGCTTCGAAGGGGAAGAAGTCTTCCAAAGGATCCTCGGAGCCCAAGTTTTCGGCTCCGAGTTCCTCAGGTATGGTCCGTGCATCGGCTCCACAGTCCTTGGAGCCGTGTATCGAGGCCTTACCTCGGGGCCCAGTTGTGGAACCGATATTGGAGACTCTTCAGTCTCCAGTTCTTCAATTGGATCCATCTTCGGCTCCTTCGACACATCCCTCGATGCATTCTTCGAGGCTTTCCAATGTGGATCTGGACCGAGTGGTTAAGAGGCTCTTAGAGAACCCAGCCCTAGCCAAAATGCTATCTGCTTTGAGCCATTCGGCTTCGAAGCCTGATATCCCTACCATGGCTTCTCCACCTCCTCCTCTGAAGCCAATCGAGCGTTCAGAGCTGGGGCAGATGGAACCAATATTGGTAGAACCCTTGGAGCCGAGGTTTGATCCACCTCCCTTGGCTCCATCGACCTTGATCTCCTCAGTCCCGACCGGGGAATCTCGGGGCCGACAGTCCCTCGCTGGCTGTGGGGTGGAGAGTCGAACCGATACTTTGGTTCCGACTCTTCCACTCGGGGCTTCGGCGCAGGTGGCCTCGGCTCCATCCTCTGGATTGGAGCGGAGGTTCTCGGTCCAGGGAGAGCTGCCGGTCTCTTCGGAGCTGACTGACTTCTCGGACCTGGATTCTGGTGCCTTCGATGCCATGAGGAAGGTCATGGCTGCCAAGACCACTACCTCCTCGGATCTGTCCTCCCCTCCCCCTAAGGGGCCTCATTCTACCTCTTCCCCACAGATCCCCACAAAGCATCGAGATCCAGGGCCTCAGGTATCCCCATTGGGTGGCCCCTCCTCTCTAGGCACTTCAGCGGATGCTCCCACTGATGAAGTACCTAGAAAGAGATTGTGCAAGAGGAGGCACTTGGATTCCACACAGGAATCCCTGACATCAGATACCGACTTGGAGGAATCAAAAGGGTCCCCACGATCCCCCTCAGAGGATGTCTCATTCGCAGACATATTGGAAATCTTAAGGCAGAGGGGTGATTGGCAGTCCCTTGCCCCTTCTGAGGATGAGTCGGTTCTCCTGAAGGCCTTTGGATCTCAACCATCCACCTCCTGGGTTACTCCGCCCTTCGATGAACTGATGGAGCTGGTTGCTCGAAGGGTGTGGGAGTCCCCTGACTCAGTGGAATCGGTCCCTCAGAGGCCCAACAAATTTATTACTTCCCCCACTGACAAGGCTTTTCTTACAAAGGGAGTCCCAGTTGATGCCATGGTGGTGGCGGCGGCCACCAAGAAAGAGATGTCGGAAACCTCTTCTGCAGTCCATCCTCCTAATAGGGATTCTAGGACAATGGACAGTTATGGGAAATGCATATTTAGTTCTGCGGCATTTTTCATTAGGTCACTTAACTACCTGACACATTTTACCCACCTTCAACGAGATCTCCTAAAAGAGCTGGGAGATATGCTCCAGGGTAACACAACTGATGCAGTCTCTGAAAAGGTGACTGCACAACTCAACACCCTTAATTCAATAGTAAACTCATCCATGCGACTCATTTCGTATGCTGCCGATGGATCGAGTAGGACGGCAGGCTTGATAGCTCTTCAGAGACAGTCCTGGATGCGCCTTTGCTCCTTTGCAGAAGCCTTTAAGTCTTCCTTTGTCAATACCCCATTCGACGGGTCCACCTTGTTCGGACCCAAAGTTAAGGAGACACTTACTGGGTGTGAACAAGAAGGGAAGACTCTATCTGCTGTAGGAGTCCGTTTTTCCACTCCAACTAGACCGTACCCCAAAGGGCATCTAAGTGGAAAAATGTGGTTCCAAAAACCTCAAGGAGCTTTCCAAAACACACCTACTGATACCCCCTCTAGAGGCAGAGGAGGGGGCAAAAATGGAAGACGCCATCCAAATGGCAGAGGCGGTCTGCAGAACCAGGGCGACAGGGATCAGTTCTCTGGTAAGCCCTATCAGCGTTCCTGAAAGGAAGCCCGGCTGCCCTACTCTGGAGGCAGTCAGGGGCTGCTTGGCTTTATACCCAAACACCTGGCTAAATATTACAATGGATTCTTGGGTAAAAAGCATCATTACCAGAGGTTATTACATTCCCTTTACAAAACCCCCACCCATAGGTACAAGGATCCCAGACGTTCCACCCAGTCTGAGAAAACTAGCGGCCATAGAAATCCAAAACCTGATAGACAAAAGAGTCATCCAGCCAGTCCCGGCAGACCAAATAGGATCCGGAACTTACTCAAGGTTCTTTTTAGTTCCAAAGAAAACAGGGGACTGGATGCCCGTACTAGACCTCAGCAAACTCAACACATTTGTCAAAAAGGAAAAGTTCCGGATGGTCACGCTGCAGTCGATTCTCCCGTTCTTAGCAACGGGTGATTGGATGTGCTCTATAGATCTCAAGGATGCTTACTACCACATCAAAATGGACAGATCATCAAGAGATCACCTGCGTTTCTGGCTGGGGGTGAGTCATTACCATTTCAGAGCTCTGCCCTTTGGTCTCACCACAGCCCCCAGGGTGTTCACCAAATGTATAGCAGTGGTCACGGCTCACCTGAGACGGTAGGGATTCCGGGTGTTTCCACATCTGGATGACTGGTTCCTCACCACCACCTCCAGGCATCAACTAATCCAAGCAAGAGACTACACCATAGACCTTTGTTCCCAGTTGGGCATAACCCTAAACTTAGAAAAATCCTCGTTATTGCCCTCTCAGCATATTACATTTATAGGGGCAGAACTGGACACCATCAATATAAGGATCAGGTTGCGCCAATCAAGAATCATAACTCTAAAAAATCAATTATCCAGTCTCTTAGCCCACAACAAAGCTCCAGCATCCCAGATACTACAGCTTTTAGGCACGATGGCAGCCACATTGATAGCAGTTCCGTTAGGCCGCATGCACATGCGAATACTCCAGTGGTTACTCTTCGCGCAATGGTCTTACCAACAACTGCCCTTGTCACATGAGATCCGGTTAACCAATCTTTGCAAGAAGGATCTCAGTTGGTGGTTGAACAGCGACCAAGTGATAATCGGACGTCCCTTCGTTCTTCCCCAACCCTCAGCCACAGTGACCACGGATGCTTCCCTGATAGGGTGGGGGGGCTATTTCAGGGAAAGAGGGTCCAAGGCACTTGGTCAAGTCATGGAAACACACTTGCATATAAATGTCCTAGAGCTGAGAGCGGTGTTCCTAGCATTGTAACACTTTCACAACTCTCTTCCTCCAGGCACAATTGCTATCTAGACGGGCAATATGTCGGTTGTCTGGTACATCAACAAACAAGGGGGAACCAGATCATACCCTTTATGCCGGGAGGCCCTAAGAATATGGCAATGGGCTGTATCCACCAGATGCTTTCTGATAGCAATGCACATCCCGGGGTCATCCAACGTGATAGCGGACAAACTAAGCAGAGCCATGCTGTTGCCCCACGAGTGGTCTCTCAAACAACAGGTGGTGGAAAACATTTTCCGCAGATGGGGCCAGCCTTGCTGCGACCTATTTGCATCTCCGATGAATGCCAAATGCAGTAGCTACTTTGCCCTTTACCCCCCACCGGGGAACGAAGCCAGGGACGCGCTCATACAAGATTGGCCCCCGGGCCTACTATATGCCTTTCCGCCAATACCTCTAATTCCCAAATTCATGCAGAAAGTCAAAAGTCTGGGAAGGACTGTGATTTTGATAGCCCTGTCTTGGCCTCGACAGATTTGGTTTCCCTTCCTGCAGAAGTATCAAGTGGAAGAACCATGGATCCTGGACCCAGTGCCGGATCTTCTGACTCATTCGTTGGGAGTTCTCCATCCCTCCCTCACTTCCCTAAAACTGACAGCTTGGCTGCTCCGATTCCCACATTAGCCAGGTCACAAGATTTGTCTTCTGCAGTCCAACATATTATAGTTTCCTCTCATAAACTATCCACCAGGAAACTATATAATAGCAAATGGAAATGATTTGTTCACTGGGCTTCTCAACATGACACTGACCCTTATGTAGCACCTGTTCATACCATCTTAGAGTTCTTGTCTTCCTTGTTCCATGATGGCGTGGCAGCTGCCACCATTAGAGTTCAATTGGCTGCAATATCAAACTGTCATGTAGGCTTTAACAGCTCTAACATCATGTTGCATAGACTATGTAAAGCATTCTTAAAAGAAACCCACCATCTCAGGCCACCTATTAGGCATCCTGTCTACCCCTGGAATTTGAATCTGGTTTTATCCCAACTGATGCTTGCGCCCTTTGAACCTGCTTCATCTTGTCATTTAAAATTTTTGTCTTGGAAAACTTTATTCCTGGTAGCCATTACATCTGCACGTAGGGTCTCCGAACTTCAGGCCTTGTCCTCCAAACCCCCATACTTGATTTTTCACCCTGATAGGGTATCCCTCAGGACTAATCCTACCTTTCTTCCCAAGATCTCTTCAGAAAATAACTTAAATCTGTCCATTGAGCTCCCAACCTTCTTCAAACACCATACCAACAAATCTGAATATATGTTACACAAGCTTGATGTACATAGACAACTGAGGTTCTATCTGGATAGAATGATGGATTTCAGACAATTGGATCAACTCTTCATCTCTTATGCAGAGAATAAGAAAGGTTTCGCAATGTCAAAAACCACACTGTCCAAGTGGCTCTCTGACTGCATCAGATTCATTTATGCTTCCACTAATCAACCATTAGAAACTAACATCAAAGCCCATTCTACACAAGCTGTTTCTACATCATTGGCTCATGCAGCTCGCTTGCCTTTAGATACCATCTGTGCAGCTGCCACATGGTCAAAACCTCACACGTTTATCACTCATTACAAAGTAGATAGGACCTCCAGGGACAGGGCTACGTTTGGTTCCATTGTGCTCAGGAATGTTCTCCCGTGAGCCACCCAGGATTAGGGTGCTTGTGACGCTACCCACGTGTAAGAACAAAACGGTGAGATAGAACAACTTCACATAGAGAAGTTATGTCCTTACCATAACGTTCCATGTGAGTTGTTCATCTCACCTTTTTGTTCTTACATTCTGGCCCACCTGCCCCCTCCAGTTGAATGAGATGGTTGCCTTGGAGGATTGGTTCAGTTGTCAGTCTGTTTTATACATTCCTCCTCTTCTTGTTTACTTCTATTTTTATAGTTACCTAAGTAGGTAGACTCCATAGTCTTATTCTGTCTGTAGGCTGTCTTGGTTGCAGCATACTAGATCTGGGGATTCACAGTAGAGCATCATGGGATACTAGGTCTAGAGCTTCTGTGAGAGTCTGAGCTTGAAAAGCGGCCAATTCGGAGCCGAGGGATCGGCTCCGACCCACGTGTAAGAACAAAAAGGCGAGATGAACAACTCACATGGAACGTTATGGTAAGGACATAACTTCTTTTTTTTGTGACTATGTGGTTTTCTATGGAAATGTATTGTTTTTAGACTGTTATTCGGAGTATATGTGTAAATGTTTATATGAACATTTTGTAAGACACACTGTTTTTTGACAGGATTTTTATTCAGGTTTGTGTAATTGTGTACTGGGGTAGGATATTGTACTTGGGGAGTTTCTTAACTCAGACTCACTTGTTCTCTTCTGTGCACTTTACTGACTCATCCAGGTTCTGCTATCCACTTTAAAGATCTCTTTTTCGTCTTACTGATGGAACAATCTCTGGTCTCTGGGGTTTCACCTTCCCCTGTCCAGAAGAGGAAGAAAGTTGTGATGGAGTGTTGGTGTTAGTCTAGCTGCTGTTGCACCTCAGCTGCTGGTGGATTGCTCTGCTGTGGATGCTTGCTCCTCAGAGCCCTCATCTTTTACCCCAAGTCTTCTTGTGTAGCATATGCAGCCACCAAAGGCTGTGGATATCCGCGACCTCTACAGCTGTAAGGATATCCTTGGCAGGCAAGGAAGAATCACTCTTGTCAGTCTCAAACAAAGGGGCTGGGGAAGGATCTTCACTTAGATGAGATAGGGGACATGTTGTTGGGCCTAGTGTGCCTGTGGAGAGTTGGCCCACTTCCTGTGAGTTGCCCAGGAAAGGGGAACATAGTGAGAAAGCTTTCAAGTCTCCTATTACTATTTCTATGTACAGAGAGCAGTTACTGGGATTTACTAAGGAACTTATCAGTGCTTTTTCCTTGCCTTATGTTTTCTCAGGTAAGAAAAGGAAAAGAGTTCACTTTCTTTCTTTCTTTCTGATGTGGATGTTCAGTCAGAAGAACAGGCATTACAGGGATGAGTTGTACCTCAGGAATTTCATCACAATCTGAGCATTCTGATTCTGAGGAAAGTATGTTGTCAGATTTTCTTTCTGAAGGTTTATTCTTTTTAGAAAATGTATCTAGGACAAAAGAGGTTTTGCAGTGGGAACAGAATGGAATTCATATATAGCATAAAAATATATTATGGTTATGATGCTCTGCAGCTATTCCTCCTGTGTTCCTGCTTTAACATTTTCTCACACATTTTAGCTATCCTAATAGTCAACCATCTGTTCCTGGGAAGTCTGGTAGGTTGCATAGGGTACCTCAATCTTATAAGCATTTGTTCTCAAATCCTAAAGCCGATCCAGCTGTGTTTTCATTATCCAAAACTGCTTTGGCAAAACAGCTTACTGCTGCTAACCCAATTCCTTCTGACAAGGATGGGAAGGCAGTGGATAAGCTGGAGAAAAAAGTATATTCCTGTAGTACTTCACTTTCAGTATTTTAAATTGTCAAGTTCATATGCTTAAGTTTTTACTTTATGTTTTGAGGACATGTAGAAATCAGTACTTAACATTCTCTCTTAGCAGGTAAAAACTTTCTTGAATGGATCTATTGCATCTGCTTCTCAAATAATTAAGCATATTTTAAAGTGTGCTTTTTATGAGATTGATGCCTCTTCTAGAGCTTCTACTTCTGGATCAGTATTGAGAAGACTAGCCTGGCTTCATTCTCAAAATCTGCCTGAAGATGTTAAAACTCAAGTTTTAAATTCTTTAGATATGGAGATTTTGCTTGGCCCTTCTTAACCGAGAGTGTTAAAGAAGTGTGATGAAAGGGAAAGTTAATGCAGGAAGTGACTCAGATTTTTCAATTCTCCTTTTTCAAAGTAAATAGTAAATTCTCCCTTTTCATTAAACCATTTAAGCAGCAAGGTACCAGCAAATGTAATGTTGAAAAGAAATGGCTAGGAAACACCAAAAAAAGAAAGGAAACACTTTAAAAAGCCAAGGATAGCAGAGTTACATTTGGCAGTGGGAATCCCTTTCCCCTTCCCTGGGGATTCTTTCTTGCCCAGTGAACCAGGTTTCTCTCTTTCCTACCATTCTGCACCAGATGCTGGTCCAGGGAGTTACAGAACCTGTACCTCTCACAATTTAGCAAAGGTTTATATTCATGCATTTTTCTGGTACCAAAAAGACAAGGCTCATGGGGGCCAAATCTTTTTGTCAAGGTTCACAAGTTCAAAGTGATATCCCTTTAGTCCGTTCTTCCTCTAATCCCATCTCTAGCCTTCATAGAAAAGCTAGATTTAAAATATTCCTATCATTACATTCCCTCTGGCAAGCAGTTCAAGCATTTGTTAAGGTTTGTTGTGTCTCTGTTACATTATGGGTTCTCTGTCTTACCCTTTGGACTTTGCACTGCACCAAGGGTATATACAAAGTCTTTTGCTCCAGTTCTTGCTTATTGCTGGCTTTGAGGTATTCATGTCTTTCCATATCTGGATGATTGCCTTGTCTTTACAGACTCATTTTCCATTTGTCAAACTGTCTGGGAACACAGTCTGGGTTTTCAAATCAACCTTGAGAAATCTTCTCTCATCCCTTCCCTAAGAATTGTATTCCTGAAATGTTTGTTGTATTCAACCCTGGGAAGAGCCTTTCTTCCCCCAGACAAAGTAGAGAAGTTCCAGGAGTTCTTCCTGTGTTTCTCCATTCAAAGCCACATAATTGCAAGAGAATTTCTCAGAATTTTAGGATACATGGCATCTCTGATTCTTATACTTCCCTTGGCCAGATTCCACATGAGGAAAATACAGTGGTATCTCAGATCAGTCTGGTTTCAGTATCTGCACTCTTTGTCCTTTCAGCTCACAGTTGTGTGATTTGTAAAGAGAGATTCTTTGGTAGATATACCAGATCTCTTACAATCCAGGTCTCCCACTCCCTCCTCTGACCCCCATACAGCCAGCATCTTTAGATGCCTTAGATGTGATTTGAGGAGGGAGGGTTCCAAAGTGGTAAAAATGCAAGATTTGTGGAAGTCTTCAGACAGACAGAAGCACAGAAGCACATAACTGCCAAATAAATGTTGATAATGATAAATATTTTGAAAGCTTTAAATCATCCCTGTATGTCAACAGGTGTACATAAACAACACAAAAGTGATGTGGTACATAAACAAACAAGGAGGTACCAGATCCTTTCCTCTTTGCAGACTAGCTGTGACAACCTGAGAGACAGCAACTCAGTTTGGTTTCATTTTACAGGCTTCATACATTCTATCACAGCAAAACTGGATTGCAGACAACCTCAGAAGGACAACATCACATCCAGAAGTGGAAATTTCATCCTGGGGTCTTCCAAGAATTGATCCAGCTGTTAGGAAAACCTGAAGAAGATCAGTTTGCCTTCTTTCAGAGCAGACAGCTAACAAAAATTACTCCAGGACACTTTACAAACAAGCCTAGAAGGCAATGCCTTCTCATTTCCATGGGCAGGAATGTTCTTGTATGCTTTTTCTAGCTTTTCAATGGTATCAGTTATTCCTCTGAAGATCCAGAATGATTCTCTAAAAATTGTAGTGGTGATTCCTTTTTGCCTGGGCAAAAGTGGATCTTCATCATATTGATCACTGCTGCTGTACTGTGTAGTATATGGGTTATATTCTGCCAAGGATGTAACAGCTGGCCAGCCTTCAAAACTTCAGGGCACCTTCCACCAGCCAATCCGTGAGGCAACTTGAGCTGAGCTGTCTAAAAAGTCAGTTTTTGAGCGTTGTGCCCTTCAGAACTTTCCTGCCACTGAACAGAGCACTCCTCTGCAGGCTTTCAAGGATCAACAGTTGGCTTGTGCTGTTCTAGCGATGGGCAGGTAAGTTCTCCTTGGGGTAAAAACCTTCCACATTTAAAATGTATTCTTTAACTCATTACATCCAAGTAACGCCCCCAGGTGCATCTCAAATATCGCTTGTTCATATTTGCATCAATAATTCCAAAACAATGCTATGTACAAGATTTTAAAAGATTTCCTCTTAAACTTACACAGTGGCAAACTCATTAGCATTAATATTTGACCTCTGTCTAGTGCAGGTAAACAGATATTAACTGTTGTTTTTATGATATTAATTAATATAGATATAATGTTCACATTTTTCTAAATATTTAAACAATGAAGTAACAGAGACAGAACTCCTTAGTCTCATATGAAAGCCCTCAGCTAGATAATAAAATGGTGTTGATAGCATGTATGTAACTTAAGTGATTGCTGAGATATTTTAAGTTGTTTACAAAATATTACAAATGTAATAGTTACTGTGTTTACTGTGACTTATAAAATTCATTTTAACACCTAGAACTTAAAGAATACTACCACTATAAAAATAGTTTGCGTAACCCCTATGGTTCCAGAGATATGAACATTTGTTTGAAATGTGAGGGCATAATTTGATTCTGTCAAAAGGCTTAGGCTCCGCCCATTGGAAGTTGCAGAGCAAACTTCCTGAGCTCCATTGGAGTGAATGTACTTTCTTGGTTAGGACAATTTTTTTTTTTTAGAGTTTGTTTCAACAGACTGTCACATGACTTAACTGTACTTTTAAACAGGGTCAGCTTTTTTCCTGTCAGTTTAAAAGTTGATCTGAAGTAGGAAACTTAATTTGATCATTAACCTGTGGGTATTGGATCCGACCTGGATCCGAGCCGGCAGCTTTCCAAGCTAGAGATCTGAGCTCCAAGCTCCTTCCCTTACCCATAATGCCCTGCCACCTCCTTCCAATCCCCAGATCTCGTTTGCCGCTGCTTTGTCAAGCACGGATTTCTCGAACTCCTAGCTTTAGGTGATCTGTGAGTAAGAAAGTTTTCTAAAATCTTATTAGTTTTTTGTGTGTGTGAACAGTTAACTCCTTAGTTTAAACCCCTTTACCGTTCCTCTTAGTTTAAAGCCTAGTACTTCCCCCTTTTTCCCTTAGGTGTTTGTGTGAGGTGCATGTGTGTTTTTCTTTTGGGATAATGGCCGAGGCCTCTAAGGCCATTTTTTCTAAGTACACTGAGTGTGGTCATAAGCTTTCCCCAGCGGATGGCCACACTCAGTGCGTCCTCTGCCTGGGGGTATCGCACTTGTCTTCAGGCGCCAAATTTGTGCAGCTTTTAACCCCTGGGCCCTGAGGGATAAGAGGAATAGGCTGATTCTGGCAGGTCTTCTACCCTCGGAGTCGGCTTCCTCCTCCTCTCCCTTAGTGGTTACAGCCTCGACTGCAGCTGTTCAGCCTGTTGTTCCCTCTCCCCTGGCTGGGACGCAATCTCCCATTTCTTCTCAGGGAGAGAGGGACTCTAGAAAGGAGAAGAAGGAGAGGAGAGAGAGAGAAAGGGAGAAGGAGAGAGAGAAGGAGAAAGAAAGGCATAGGAGCCACAAGCGGCGGGCCGACTCTGCCCCCTCTGCCCCACCTGCCAAGCTGCTCTCCTCACCTCAGAAGATTTCTGGGCCTTCCTCCCCTTGGCTCCGTTCTCCATGCTTCTCAGTGGAGCCAGAGGAGGTGGCCCGACCATCTTCGAGGTCGTTGCAGCAGCCCTCCCGGCCAGCTTTGGCGGCCTCTTTTAGGTCGACCCACAGTCTCTCTGACGCTGATATGGACCGGATAATGTGTCATTTCCTCTAAACACAGATGCAGATTGGAGTGCTGCTGCCCCCCCCTTCGGAGGGGGAGTTCAGCCCCACTTTTTTATCCCGATAGTTCCTTCTCCGATCCATTATCGGGTTTCGGAGCCATCGGATCCGAGGAGTCTCGGAGCCGGGGTGTCA
Source organism: Protopterus annectens (assembly GCF_019279795.1). NCBI lineage: Eukaryota > Metazoa > Chordata > Ceratodontiformes > Protopteridae > Protopterus > Protopterus annectens. Next base: position 321,977,033 of record NC_056738.1, read on the forward strand.
GCGCCGATGGTTATAGTTACCTCGATGCCGGCCATGCCCTCGAGTTTTTCGGATCTGAGCTCTCAGAGCCGTGAGCCGTGCATCGGATCTGGGGGGGGCCAGTGTGTCTTCGGCTCCGTTCCGGTCAGAGCACACTTCCCTCTCAGGTCCGAGTGCTTTGGCTCCAACACAGATCCCCGCGCTGGATCCAAGGGTGTTAACCACGGAGCCCAGAGAGATTGGTTCACCCTCAGCTTTCGACGTGGTGGAGAGGGTTCTCTCGAGAGGTCCGAGACCCCCTACTCTTTCTTCGGATCCAGTCCCCACTCCCTTGCAGCTGGGCTTGTCTTCCGTCATCCAGTCCCAGGGACAGCCTGCGTTGACGCCCCAGCCCATTCCACTGGTGGAACACAGGCCTGTTAGTGAGCCCTCCTCGGACAGTCCCACCAAGGAGGTCCCTCTAAGTGTAAGAGGAGGCACTTGGACTCCCCTGAGTCCCTCATGGAGGACACTGATTTGGAAGAAGGGGAAGGTTCCCCCAGGTCACCCCCCTGTTGATATCTCCTTTGGAGACATTATGGAAATGCTTCGCCTGAAAGGGGGGTGATCAGTGCAAAAGCCTTCCTCGGGCGAGTTGGTATTTCTGGGGGCGTTCAATGCAGGCCCGTCTACCTCTTAGGTGTCCCCTCTGGCTGACCTCCTGGTTGATCTCATCACTACCAGGGCGTGGAACGAACCGGACACTGTAGAGCCGATCCCCAGGAGGCCAGACAGGATTCTCAGTCCCCCCATGGATAGGACGGCTTGGAGTAAGGGTTCCCCGGTAGATGCCATGGTGGTGACGGCAGCCACCAAGAGGGAACTTGCTCAGGATAGTTCCTCGATCCATCCCCCTGATAAGGAGTCTCGGGCTATGGATCGTATCGGGAAGTGGATGTTTGCGTCAGCCACCTTTTCTATAAGGGCGCTGAATTACTTGGCCCATGTAATTAGATCTGGTGAAAGAATATGCTGAGTCTCCCCGAGTCCATGTTGACCAAGGATAAACGGACCTTCTCGACTCGCATGGCCACTCTCAAATCTGTTCCGAACACGTCTATGCGGCTACTTTCCCATGCCATGGAAGGAGCCGCTAGAGCCAGCGGGTCTGGTATTGCCTTAAGGCATCACGCCTGGCTCTGGCTTTGTGACTTTGCGGAACCTTTCAAGGCGTCCTTCGCGAATGCATCCTTTGACGGTTCTACTCTGTTTGGGAAGACCATCCGCAACACATTGGTTCAGAGCGAGAAAGATGGGAAGACGCTGTCTGCCGTCGGAGTCTGCTTCTCGGCTCCTCAAAGGTCCTTTTCTAGGAACCAGAGAGGACAAAAGAAGATGTGGTTCCGGAAGTCTCAGCAGTCCAGTTACACTCCAGACCCTTCGTCCTTCAGAGGCAAAGGAGGACAAGGTGGACACCGGCCCAGAGGCAGAGGGGGGCCGAAATATTTTGGGTCACGGGAACCCTTTTCTGATTGACCCACGCAGCAGCCCTGAGGGGTTGCCTGACTGCTCCTCTCTGGAGGCAGTCGGGGGGTGTTTTTCAAAGCACTTGGCCCAATGGGAGTCCATAACATCAGATCGCTTGGTGCTTCGAATAATATCCAGAGATTACTCTATCCCTTTCATAAATCTGCCTCCTCAGTCGAGGCGTCTCCCCGATGTACCACCCAGTCAGAGGGAGGCTGCAGCTTTAGAGGTAAAAAAGCTGCTAGAAAAAAGAGCCATCCAGCACGTCCCCCCACGACAGTCCGGATTAGGCAATTACTCCAGGTTCTTTTTGGTGCCAAAGAAGACGGGGGACTTAAGGCCGATCCTTGACCTTTCAACAATGAACCTCTTCATTGCCAAGGAAAAATTCCGGATGGTCACGCTTCAATCCATCATGCCCCTGCTGCAGGAGAAGGACTGGATGTGGTCTATAGACCTCAAGGATGTGTACTATCACATTCTCATGGACAGGCATTCCAGGAGGTTTCTCCGCTTCCGGCTAGGGGCCAGTCATTACCAGTTCAGGGTCCTACCCTTCGGTCTCACCACAGCCCCCAGGGTGTTCACCAAGGTCATGGTAGTTGTAGTGGCCCACCTGAGGCTTCAGGGAATACAGGTTTTTCCTTACCTAGATGACTGGCTCCTGACCGCCTCTGCTTAGCCAGGAATTGTTTCCTACTTCTAGCGTCCCATTTGGGGATCATCATAAACTTGAAGAAGTCATCCCTCCAACCAGTTCAAGTCTTGGGAGTTCATAGGGGCCAGGATAGACATGCTTCAGACCAAGGCCTTCTTGACACCAGACAGACTTTGCAGTTTGACTTTACACATTTTAGTCCTTCTCCAGTCACCTGCCCCGTCAGCGGAGTTAGTTCTGAGAGCTCTAGGGTCCATGGCAGCGGCAACCAACCTCATGCCCTTAGCCCACTTGCACATGAGGATTCTCCAGTGGACATTACAGGTTCAGTGGTCCATCCTTCACCATCCGTTGTTCTTGACGATTCCTCTCAGCAGAGTGTGCAAAAATTCTCTCTTGTGGTGGCTCCACTCTCGAGAGCTTTGGGAAGGGCGACTGTTTGTTATGCAGCAACCCCAAGCCACGGTGACCATGGACGCTTCTTGCCTTGGGTGGGTGGGGGCATTACGAGGGCAGAACTGTTCAAGGTACATGGACTCAGACAGAGACCATTCTGCATATCAATGTTCTGGAGATGAGAGCGGTGCTTCTAGCGTTGCAAGCCCTTCATGCCTTTCTCCCTCCAGAGACTATTGCAATTCAGTCAGACAAAATGTCGGTGATCTGATACATCAACAAACAGGGGGGGACCAGGTCTTACCCTCTTTGTCAAGAGGCCATGAGAGTTTGGGATTGGGCAATATCCACCAACCGTTTTCTGCTAGCAACGCACATTCCGGGTCGGTCCAACATCCTAGCAGACAAACTGAGTCGAACTATCCTCTCACCTTATGAGTGGTCTCTGAATCCCTTAGTAGTGAAACAGATCTTCTGCAAGTGGGGTTAACCTTGTTGCAATCTCTTCGCGCCGCCTTCCAACGCGACGTTTTTCACTCTAATTCCCCCTCCAGAGGAAAGCTCCAGAGACGCTCTAGTTCATGCTTGGTTCTGCATGCTTATCCTCCTCTTCCATTGATAATGAAATTATTACAGAAAGCTCATCGGTTGGGAAACAAGATTATCCTCATAGCCCCATTCTGGCCTCGTCAAATCTGGTTCCCGTGCCTGCGGTCTCATCTTATAGCTCCTCTCTGGATCTTGGATCCCATTCCGGATCTAATATCTCATCCTTCGGGATTGAAACCCCCAGACCTGGTCGATCTCAAGCTTTCAGCGTGGTTGATCCAGATGTTCATTGTGTTTCACTGTTGCAGTCATGACTGTAGGGTTCTCCCCTGCCGGCAGGCAGCCCTCAGTCGGCCAGAATCCCAAAGTCTGGGTCTGGCGTCAGCTGTTCAACCATGCTCCCTGACGTTAGAGCACCAGGAGTACAAAGCTGACAGCCGACGCCATCTTCTCCAGTCTTTCTTGCCGTGCGGTGATAGCAGTTCGCAAGTGCCGGTCGGCTGACTCCTGACGATTTTTTTCTGATAAACTTCAGTCCGAAGATTTTCTTCTCCACTCAAAGCTAAGTACCTCATTGGGGAAACTTTTTTCTTGCTCCACTCCGATGTCAGAAAAAGTTAATAATTGTATTTCATGTGGGAAGCAAATACCTCATAAGGATTTTCATTCTTACTGTATTCCTTGCTTAGGCCTTGACCACGACGTAGCTAGTTGTCGGTTTTGTGCTAGATTCAATCAACGTACAATTAAGCGAAGGTACGATTTTGCTTTTCATTACTTCGGTAGGCGCTTTAACTACAAAATGTCATCGGATACAGTTCCGGCTACCGGAGTTCACAAACGTCGCAAGGATAAAGACAGGCCTCCGAGGTCCAAATCTGATGATAGCACACAAGCGGAGCCAGCTTCAGGTTTGGCCATCGTCAGTGAGGCGCTTTTGCAACCCCTGTCGTCGGCCATTTCAGAACCGATGGCCAAAACGGACTCTCATGAGGAGCCAACCAGGCCTTTAAATATTTCTATTGCAGGACCTTCGGACAATGCTCCTTCGGATGGGTCTGGAGCTGCTGTGCAGGTACCGGCTTCCAAAGGGGTTTTCAGGCCTACTCAGCTTCTAATATAGGCAAAGCCAAAGACAAAGGCAAAGACTCCTTCTAAATCAAAGACTGCAACACAGGCCTCTTCTGAACCGGCTCCCAAGTCACAGAAACAGTTACTCAAGATGGCGGAGGATTTACTTACTATGATTAGGGGTTCACATCCCCCTCCAGATAAAACGCCAAGGCAAGATGTTTATTATGATTCCTCTTATCAGGCTTCTGTTTCCTCAGTTTCTTCTTCTGACCAGGAATATTCTTTCCCTCCTTATGAGGATTCTGATGCTGAGGAATCCATTCCTTCAGCTTCTCCCCCTGAGGATTTCTCTTTTGGGGAAACTTTGCATGAAATGAGGGAACATTTCCACTGGGAAGGACAGGAGTATTTGGAATCTAAGAAAGACTGAGGGATTTTCTTCTTCTTCCCCAACATAGACCCTGGCTCTTCCTCCTGTTTTGGATATTGTGGATGATGCCTTTTAGGAGGCTAACAACCCTGACTCTTTTCCTCCTGCTCCTGTTAAGCCTGATAGATATTACAGGGTTCCTGATTCCCACCAGTTTTATACAAGAACCCTTCTGCTGACCCTGAAACCATTTCTCAGGGTCCTAAGGGAGTTAAGGCCGCTTCTGCCAAAAATCCCATTCCTACTGAAAAGGATTCTCGATCCTTAGAAAGATGGGGCAAAAGGTGTACACTTTTGCTACTTTGTCCATTAGGGCTTTAAACTGTCAGTTTCATATGCTGAAATACCAGCAATTTCTCTTGTCTGTTTTAAAACAAAAGCTTACTTCCATTTCTGCCTGTGCAGATGATAAGGAATTACATGACTTATTGCATGCCACTGAACAAGTTGGGAAGCATGGTTTACACTGTGGATTTGATGCCTTGGAGGCTTCTTGTAGGGCTGCGGCCTCCGGCACAGTCATTAGAAGGCATGCATGGCTAAAGGAACAAAATTTGCCTGAACAAGTAAAGGCTAAATTATTGAATGCTCCTGTTCAGCATAATGTTTTGTTTGGATCAAAAGCTGAAGAGGTGATTAAAAAGATGGAGGATAAGGTGGAATCCATGCAAACAGTTAAAGATTTCTTACAAGTACAGCCACCTAGATTTAGCAGGAATTGGCCTTCAAAAAATTGGTCCTTTCCCACTTCAGACAGGCCTCAGAGGGGTGGATATAGACGCTCCAGAGGAAGGCCTCCAACACAAGCTTCTTATAGACCAAGACAGTGGACTGCTTCCACCCCTAGGGGAGGAGAGGACAGGTAAGGAAACAAACTCAATGACTCCCTCTGTTGGGCTACAGGAACTTCTTGCCTGGAAGCCCCTCTCGGAGGAAAACTCTCTCTTTTTTATCAAAATTGGACTCAAATAACCCAAGACAAGTGGGTTTTGGATGTGGTTTTAAGGGGTTACAAATTCCATTTTCATACCTTGCCAAGGCTAAGCGGATGCCAGACCTTCCAAAACATCAATGGACGGAGGCCTTAAACCAGGTGGAAGCTCTTTTGGCTATGAATGCCATAGAACTGGTTCCACTTTCAGAGATGGGAAAAGGTTTTTACTCAAGGCTCTTTCTAGTCCCAAGGAAGCAAAACTCATGGAGACCCATTCTGGATCTGTCGGTCTTGAACACCTTTCTAGAGATTCCAAAATTCAAGATGCTTACTCTACAGCAGCTACTTCCAATGCTGTCCAAAGATGCATGGATGGTAACTTTGGATTTAAAGGAGGCATATTTACACATTCCCATCAGGCAGGATCGCAGAAAATACCTCAGTTTTAAAGCCGGATCGAGGCACTTTCAATTCTCTGCGCTGCCCTTTGGATTGTCTACTGCGCCCAGGGTCTTCACCAAATGCCTGGCTCCAGTAGTAGCTTACTGCAGACTCAAGGGAATTCAAATTTACCCTTATCTGGATGATTGTCTAATTCAGGCAGACAGCAAGGATGTCTTATTCCAGCATCTAGAATTTGTACAGAAACTCCTCAAGTTCCTGGGATTCTCTGTAAACATAAAAAAGTCAAATTTGACACCATCACAACAGATAACTTTTCTGGGTGCTCTTCTAAACACCACAACCCAGATGGCATTTCTAACATCCGAAAAACAATTACAGCTGGCTTCAACTTTCAAAACCTTGGCAACTTTAACTCAACTATCTGCAAGGAAATTCCTGCAGGCTTTGGGTTACATGGCCTCCTGCATCCTTCTCGTACCATATGCAAGACTACACATGAGGAAAATACAGTGGTACCTAAAACGTGTATGGTCTCAGCATTGCCACAGTTTAGACATACTGATCTCTGTCCTTCCTTGCCTTCAAAAGGAATTTCTTTGGCGGTCCAGGGCATGTGCTCTAAACAAAGGGAAACCCTTCCGTCTGCCTCCTGCCACTCAGATTCTAACCACGGACGCCTTGGATTATGCTTGGGGAGCCCATTTTCAGGGCAACTGTCTGCAGGGCCTTTGGACAAAGGATCAGAAGCACCTGCATATCAATTTAAAGGAAATGTTAGCCGTTCAGAAAGCTCTGTTGGCCTTCAGGAATCTTTTACAACCAGGACAACTACTAATATGGACAGACAACACCACAGTTATGTGGTACATAAACAAGCAAGGGGGATCTCATTCCTACCCCCTTTGCAGACTAGCCAGGGATCTATGGAACTCAGCTCTAGCTTGCAATCTGGATCTTCAAGCTCAGTTTCTACCAGGGAAACAAAACTTCCTGGCAGACAGTCTGAGCAGAAACCTTTCGGATCCACACGAGTCGATGCTGGACACCAAAATATTCAGGATGATAACAGCAGTCTGGGGATGTCCTCACATAGACCTCTTTGCATCCCATCTCAATCATAAACTACAGAATTTTTGCACCAGGTCTTTCCACAGAGAAGCTTGGAAAGTGGATACCCTGTCATTCAGTTGGAGGAACCTCTCGGGATATGCATTTCCACCTCTTCCTCTTCTTCCACGGGTCTTATTGAAGATAAAACAGGACAAGCCCAAGATGATAATCTTGCTGGCTCCAAATTGGCCTTGGCAGTTTTGGTATCCAACTCTAAAAAACCTATGTCTGGAGCCCCCTTGGGTTTTACCTCAGTCTCTGAACCTTCTGTCCCAACATCAGGATCAGGTTCTACACTCTCATGTCAAGAACTCTCAGCCTGGTGGCCTGGTTAATCCAGGGCCTTTGATTTCTTCTTTCCTACCCAAGCAGGTTATGGATGTCATTTTAGAAGCCAGACGTCCTAGCACTAGAAAATCTTATGCAGGAAAATGGAAAAGATTTTGTTCCTGGATGCAGGCTCAGGATTCTGATCTTCTTCTTCCTAACATTACCTTAATTTTACTTTACTTGACAGATCTCTTACATGAGGGTCTCTCTTTCTCTTCCATTAAGATACATGCCTCTGCTATTTCTGCTCATTATAATACAGACCCTCCCATCTTTTCCCACCAGCTCATGAGACAGTTTCTCAGAGGAGCTAAGAACTTAAGACCTCCTAGATCTCCTCCCATTCCTGCTTGGGATCTCAACTATGTTTTGGAAAAACTAACCGTGCCTCCTTTTGAGCCTGCTGCCTCTTCTGACATCAAGTTTTTATCTTGGAAGACAGCTATCTTGTTAGCCCTAACCTCTGCCAGGAGAGTTTCAGAGTTACAAGCTCTTATGGCTGTGGAACCTTATATTATTTTTCATCAAGACAGGGTATCTTTGAGGACTAATCCTACCCTCATGCCTAAGGTGGTTTCCAAAGTGGCTTTAAATCAAACTATCCACTTGCCAACCTTTTTCCCCACTCCTCAAAGTAAAGGGGAAAGGATCTTACATTCCTTGGATGTACACAGACAACTACGTTTTTACCTGGACAGAACCAAGGACATCAGAAAATCAGAACAATTGTTTGTTTCTTATGCTTCAAGTTCCCAAGGTAAAGCCATTTCAAAACAGACCATTTCTAAATGGATTGCTCATGGAATCAGATTTTGTTATTCACACCATGGAAAGCAAATCCCAGGGAGTATACAGACTCATTCCACCAGAGCGGCTGCCACTTCTGCGGCCTTCCTCAGGGGAGTTCCTATCAAAGACATTTTGGAAGCTGCAACTTGGAGTTCAGTGCATACTTTCTCTAAGCACTACAATCTACCTCTCTACTCTAAGTCTAGGGCAGGCTTTGCCTCTGCAGTCTTGCAGGGCCTTCTAGCCGCCCCTTCTTCTTTATGACCACCTCCCTTTCTTTCAGCTTTGGGATTCTACCCTACAGTCATGACTGCAACAGTGAAACACAATGAACATAGTACAGTTGTGTACACCTACCATAAATGTAGATGTTCGAGTGTCTTCACTGTTGCAGTCTGGGTTTCCCTCCCTCCTGTCCCCTCTTATGTTTACTTTTGTGTAGTTCGTTTTTTCACCATTCTTCTGAGGTGTATTTGCAAAGGTTATGGGACCTTTTTCATTTTGGGACTCCTGACATCTGGGGCAAGAAAAACTGGAGAAGATGGCATCGGCTGTCAGCTTTGTACTCCTGGCGCTCTGACGTCAGGGGAGCATGTTTGAACAGCCGACACCGGACCCAGACTTTGGGATTCTGGCTGACCGAGGGCTGCCTGCCGGCAGGGGAGAACCCTACAGTCATGACTGCAACAGTGAAGACACTCGAACATCTACATTTATGGTAGGTGTACACAACTGTACTTTCCATTAGTTGCTAGGACTCTCGGTATCTCGTCTGCAGTTAGATCTATCCTGGTAGCGGTGCATAAGCCATCTACCAGAAAGGTTTACAATAGTAAATGGAAGCGGTTTTCTATTTGGGCGTCTCATAGGAAATTGGACCCTTTCACTGCTCCCATCCCAGCAGTGCTCGATTTTCTATCGCATATTTTTCAGCAAGGGGTCAGTTCCCCTACTGTAAAGGTTCAAATGGCTGCCATCTCGCATTTTCACATTGGAGATAATCTCAGTCCCCTCGCTTCCACCAAGATTTGTAAGGCCTTTCTGAAAGGTACGTTTCTCTTGAGACCCCCTGTTAGGAACCCCGTCCCTCCTTGGGATCTAACCTTGGTCCTGCAAGCCCTAACTGGACCTCCTTTTGAACCTGCAGCCTCTGTAGATTTGAAATTCTTGTTCTGGAAAACTGCCTTTTTGGTAGCCATTACCTCAGTTAAAAGAGTGTTGGAGCTTCAAGCTCTCTGTAGTAGAGCCCCGTATCTGTTTTTTCATAAGGACAGGGTCTCTCTCAGGACTAACCCATCTTTCTTACCTAAAGTGGCCTCTGAGACGAACATTAATCAGTCCATTAATCTCCCAGTTTTCTTCCCTAATTATCAAAACAAAGGGGAGTACAAACTTCATTTGTTAGATGTTCATAGGCAGTTACGGTTTTATTTACACAGAACAGCGGCCTTCCGCAAGTCTGATCAGCTACTTGTCTCTTTTGCTAAACCCTTCTTGGGTAAGCCTGTGTCGAAGGTGACTCTGGCCAGATGGATTTTGAATTGCATTTTGTTCATATATAAACTATCTGGCCTGCCAGAACCTACTGGGGTTCGTGCTCACTCTACCCGTTCTATGGCTACATTAGCTGCATTCTGGTCAATAATTCCCTTGGATGACATTTGTTCTGCGGCTACTTGGGCATCCTCTCATACCTTTATCTCTCACTATAAATTGAATTTAGTGTCTAGAGGAAGGGTGGCTTTTGGCTCTGCAGTGCTCCAGAATATCCTTCCTTGAGGACCTCCCAAGTTTTTTGGTAGCTGGGGACTCTGTCCCACAGGTTGATGATCAAATGAAGTTTCCTACTTCAGATAAAGAAGTTATGTACTCACCTTAACGTTCCATCTGAGTAAGTAACTTCATTTGTCAGCAATTGTCCCGCCCTCCTTCCCCCTAACCTGGTTCTTTGGTTTCCTGTTCACTAGGATGGTTTATCCAGGTCATTTGCTAATCCTTAGGTTAGGATTCTCCAGGTTGTTGCTTTGTCATGGTGAGATTATGTAGATGGGCAAACGCGATCTGGGGATTGCAAGGAGGTGGCATGGCATTATGGGTAAGGGGAGGAGCTTGGAGCTCGGATCTCTAGCTTGGAAAGCTGCCGGCTCGGATCCAGGTCGGATCCGATACCCACAGGTTGCTGACAAATGAAGTTACCTACTCAGATGGAATGTTATGGTGAGTACATAACTTATGTTTTGAAACACTGTAAAACCATTTTTTCTTTGGAAAAGTGTGTTTATTTTAGTTTTGGGGAGTGGTAAAGTGTATTAAAGTGTTTTTCCTGTGTTTATACTGGGAAAAGTTGACATTTTGGGAATTTGATTTTTTACCAGCTTGTGCTCTTTGGTTTCCCCAAGAAAAAGGCACCATTTTCATCACAAACTACTACCACAGTTGGCCGATCCTTCTTTTAGCCACAAAAATAAAAAGTTAACTAAACAGCCTTTGCACCACAGCAGACTAGCAGTTTGCTTCAGCCGCAGATGGGTGACTGTGCTGTAGCTAAAGCTGGATGTTCTTCGTGTTTCACTGTTGCAGTCATCACCTTTGGAGTTATCCCTGCTGTGGTAGCCCTCGGCTGGCCCAAATACCAGAGTCAGTGTTTTTCTGCATCGGCTGCAGTCACCTGTAGTCTGAAGTCAGGTCATCAGTGCTATAAATCAAGGCAGCCGACACCATTACATCAGTCTTTCTTGCCATAGAGCCCATAGCAGAAGCAGTTTGCAAGAGTGCCGGTCGGTCGCTATCAGGGTTTGAATTTCAGCTGAAAACGTCTAAAGCTAAGTACCCCATTGGGGACCCTTTTTTGTTGCACTAACTGATGTCCAAAAAAAGATTAACAGTTGTGTCACCTGTGGAAAGCAGGTCCCACATCAAGACTTCCATTCGTACCGCATCACTTGTTTAGGCCCAGACAAGGTACTCCATTGCTGGTTCTGTGCTTTCTTTAACGTGAGAACCATTTGCCGTAGAGCTCTTATTGTAGACATGTATTTTCATCTTCCATCTTCGCATTCCAAAATGGCATCTGTAAGCTAACAATCTGTGGAAATTCCAAAAAAAAGCAGAGATAAAGATAGAGACGGACCACACAAGGCTAAACCTTCTGATGACTCTACCGCTAAGCAGGTCATCAGTTTTCCAGAATTTAGTGAGGTGCTTTCGCAGCCCCTGATGCCGGATTCAGTATCTATGCAGGCCTCTACTGAGACCCTTTCAGAGTCCACAGAAATATTCTTTGTCTTCCGAGCATTTGGCTGTCTCTGCCTTGGTTGGGTCTGGAGCCACAACGCAGGCACCGGCTTTGGAGGAGGCCACCCACAGTACCAAATCTAGAAAAGAAAACAATGTCTTCTCATCCGACTACTGTTTTTCTCAGACTAATGGATACTCTTAGGCCTAGAAGCCAGGTCACTCTTAGAAAATCTACCTCTAGCCATCATCTTGCTCCTGCTCCACCACCCCAAGCACAAATGGTTAAAATGGAGGAGGATCTCATCTCCCTTATCAGGAGTAGTCAGGCCACAACTTTTAAAAGGAAAAGACACCCTTTTCCAGAAATTATGACAGAACAGGATTCTGAGGAATCTAACTATTCAGATTTTGAAGAGGAACAACAACCTCTGACTGCTTATAAGGATTCAGATGCAGAGGAATCCATTCCTTCTGCCTCTCCACCAGAAGACCTTTCCTTTGGGGAAATCCTTCACACCCTCAGGGAACATTTCCAATGGGAATCTCAGGTTTTCCCCCAGTCTAAGAAAAGACTTAGAGAGTTTCTGGACCTGACCCCGTACAGACCCCTAGCCATCCCCCCCTATTTTAGAAGTGGAGGATGATGTTTTCCATGAATCCAGCTTAGCCCTGACACCTTCCCACCTGCTCTCAGTAAACCTGACAGGTATTGCAGAGTACCAGATTCTCACAAATACCTGTACAGAAATCCTGCTGCAGACCCTGAAGTCATTACACAGAGACCTAAAGAGTTAAGACTAGTTCTGTCAAGAATCCTATTCCTTCTGACAAGGATTCCAGAGCTCTGGACAGATGGGGTAAAAATGTATGCACCTCTGCGACCTTAGCTATCAGAGCACTCAACTGTCAGTTCCATATGTTAAAATATCAACAACACACTTTGGAACTATTAAAACAAAAGATTTCAACCTTTTCTGACTGTGCCAATTCAAAAGACTTAGCAGATTTACTGCATTCTACTTGTCAAGTGGCCAAACACTCATTACACTGTGGATATGATGCCCTAGAAGCCTCAAGCAGGGCAGCAGTGTCAGGATCTGTCATTAGGAGACATGCATGGTTGAAGGAACAACCACTTCCTGATCATGTCAAGTCTAAACTAATTGATGCACCCTTGGATAAAGACCACTTGTTTGGAGTAAAAGCAGAAGAGGTGCTTAAAAAGACAGAAGACAAAGCAAACTCTGTGCAGCCAGTAAAAGATTTCTTTCAGGTTGAACCTCCCAGGAACTTTCCCTCTAAGCACTGGTCCTTCCCTGCACCTAGCAGACAGGGCCAAGGTAAGCCCCATATGGACAGACCATCCAGGCCCCTATCATAGGGGCAGCAGAGAACCAAACTGTGGACCACTTCCGCCCCAAAGGCAGGGAGTTCTAATCCACCCTTCTATGGCAAAAACTCCCAATGACTCCCTTTCCCCCCTCTGCCCTCCTTTCACTCACCAAAAGCTAGAAGGAAGGCTCTCCCTCTGCAAAGAAAATTGGCTTTCTGTAACACAGGACCAGTGAGTCTTAAAGATCATTTTTCATTGATACAAATTCTCTTTCAACGAACTCCCAATTCTAAGAGAGTACCCAGGCTTACCTCCAAATCTGTGGGCAGAGGCATTGAAACAGATCCAAACTCTCATATCCCAGGGGGCAGTAGAACCTGTCCCCTGAGATCAAACAGGCAAAGGCTTTTATTCCAGACTATTCCTTGTTCCCAGAAAAGAGGGCACTTGGTGCCCCATCCTGGATCTATCCATTCTGAACACCTCCCTGGTGGTCCCCAGATTCAAAATGCTAACATTGCAGCAGGTGCTGGCTATGCTGACAAAAAATGCCTGGCTAGTGACCCTAGACCTAAAAGATGCCTACCTCCACATCCCCATAAGGGAATCCTGCAGGAAATTCCTGCACTTCAGAGCAGGCTCACAACACTTTCAGTTCTCTGTGCTACCTTTTGGCTTATCTACTGCACCCAGAGTATTCACCAAATGCTTTGCCCCGGCCATAGCATTTTACAGACAGAGACATATACAGATTTACCCTTATCTGGACGACTGCCTTATTCAGGCAGAGTGCAAAGAAAAGCTGCTCCAGGACCTTATCTTTGTCAAAACCCTCCTAACTTCCTTAGGGTTCACCATCATCAAGCAGAAATCAAAGCAAACACCCTCCAGGAAGATCATTTTCTTGGGAGCACTGCTGGACCCAGCATCCCAAATGACCTTCCTGTCTCCAGAAACGCAGAGCTTCCTGCCTCTCTGCTTTACCTAGCTGGCTTCCAGAAGTCATCTCACTGTGAGGAAGTTCCTGCAAGCCTTGGGGTGCACGGCATCTTGCATCCTTCTAATTCCTCTGGCCAGGTTTCACATGAGGAAACTTCATTGGTATCTAAAGAACCTTTGGTGTCAGCACTCTCAGCCTCTAGAAACCTCTCTCCCTCTGATCCTATGTATAAGGGCTGAGTTTCCTCCGGTGGGCAGGGGCCTGTGCCAAGAACAAGGGTCTTCCCTTCATCCTCCACCCTACTGGCCAGACCATCACCACCGATGCCTCAGACTTTGCTTGGGGTGCTCACCTAGCAGGCAGGTGCACCCAAGGTCTTCGGGATGCCCAGCACCTTCCCTTACACATCATTCAGAAGGAAATGATGGCAGTAGAAAAGGGTCTGACATCCTTCAAACTCCACCTCAGGCCAGGGGTTCTCCTTATAAAAACAGACAACACCACAGTAATGTGGTATATGAACAAACAGGGAGGGACCCAATCTTACCCTCTGTGCAGGCTAGTAATGAACCTCTGGCTGACAGCTTCCTCCATGGGATTATACCTGATTGCCCAATACCTACCAGTGTTCAACAACACCCTGGCAGACCACCTAAGCAGAAACTTACTGGACCCCCATGAATGGCAGCTCTACAGAAAAATATTTTTGCAAGTCATTCAGGAGTGGGGAACTCCAGAGGTGGATCTCTTTGCTTCTCACCTCAACCATCAGCTGAAACAATTCTGTACCAGGAAGTATCACCACCTAGCGTGGAAGGTGGATCCATTGACCCTCCCCTGGAACTCCCTCTTTATGTGTGCATTCCCACCTGTGCCCCTTATTCCCAAGGTACTGATCAAGATAAGGGAGGAGAGACCAAAGGCCATCCTCATTGCTCCAGATTGGCCCAGACAGCATTGGTACCACTTACTGGACAGCCTGATATTCCAGCCTCACAGGCAGCTTTCCCTGATCTCAGACCTTTTGACCCAGGTGTGGGGGGGAAATACTGCACCCAGACTTGCACACTCTCAAACTGTCAGCATGGATAATACTTTAAAAGCAAACAAGGGGTCCCTGTTAAGCAAACAGGTCCCAGATATTATCACAGAGTCCAGGAGGCCCAGCACCAGAATATCCTATGCAGGGAAATGGAAAAGTTTCTGCTCCTGGAGCCAGTCCAGAGTGGGCAGTACCTCACAACCTTCCATCCCTCTTATCCTGGACTATCTAGCTGAGTTACTCAATAGTGGCCTCTCCTTCTCTTCTATTAAAATCCATGCCTCAGCCATTTCAGCCCATTTTGAGACTGACCAGCCCCTCTTCTCATATCCTTTAATTAAACAGTTCCTCAGAGGGGCTTCTAATATCAGACCTTCCAGAAGGCCACCCACGCCAGCCTGGGACCTGAATTATGTTTTAGAAAAACTGACTTTACTACCATTCAAACCTGCTGCTTCAGCAGAATTGAGATACCTCTCCTGGAAAACTGTTTTCCTACTAGCTAACACCACAGCCAGAAGGATTTCAGAACTTCAGGCACTCATGGCCGTTGAGCCCTTCATCATTTTCCATGCAGACAGGGTCTCCCTGAGGACTAACCCCTCCTTTATGCCCTAGGTGGTGTCTGATGTGACCCTCCACTAGGCCATACATCTACCCACCTTCTTTCCTAACCCTCAAAACAAGGGGGAAAGAATTCTTCACTCACTAGACATGCACAGACAGCTCAGGTACTACCTGGACCATACTAAACCCTTCAGAAAAACAGACCAGCTTCTTGTCAGCTTTGCTGCAGGAGCAGAGGGGAAACCCATTTCCAAGCAAACCATTTCCAAATGGATATCACACTGTATCTATTTCTGCTACAGACTACATGGGAAGCCACCCCCTAGGTCTATTCATACCCATTCCATTATGGCAGCCTCCACTTCCGTAGCATTCCTCAGAGTGCCCACCAGGGACATCTTGAAAGCTGCCACCTGGACCTCTGTCCATACCTTTACAAAGCATTACCACCTACCTGTTTTCTGTAAGGCTAGGGCAGGATTTGCCTCTGCAGTTCTGCAGGGCTTGCTGACCCAGGCCTAGGGCTCTGACTAATCCTTCCACCACTCTCCTTAGCTTTGGGAAACCTCCCACAGGTGATAAATGCAAATGAAACATGAAGAACATAGTACAGTTGTGTACACTTACCATAAATGTAGATGTTTGAATGTATTCACTGTTGCAGTCCTGCTTTCCCTCCCTCCTTCCCCCTTATATCCTCTTTTCCTATGGGGACATAAGCTTCCCATGGTGGCTTTAGCCACCAGGACCACTTTACCAAATTTCCTTGTGCTTCTGATGGGTTAGGGCAAAAAAAATGATGTAATGGCGTCAGCTGCCTTGCTTTATAGCACTGACGACCTGATGTAAGACTATAGGTAACTGCAGCCGATGCAGAGAAACATTTGACTCTGGTATTCGGGCCAGCCGAGGGCTACCCCAGCAGGGATAACCCCACAGGTGATGACTGCAACAGTGAATACACCTGAACATCTACATTTATGGTAAATGAACACAACTGTACTTTCCTCAGACCACTCATTTTTTACCCCGGATCCTTGTGGTGTTCCACCTACAGCCACTATAGACTGGGTGTTAGCCACATCCTCTACAGCTGTTGTTCCCCCTCAATGGGCAAGGGAGAGCCAGTCTTGTCAGTCCTGGGAAAAGGGGCAGGGAGGACTTTCCTGTTTAGTCAAACTGTTGTGCCCATCCCAGGGAAGTTGCTGCCATTAACAACCTTCTTAGACCCATGGTCATTGAGCCTATTCAAATTTCCATGAACAGGAGTACTGTATTAGGTCTGGCTCAGTGTATAATTCATACTATTGATCATTCTTATATGGTGGTTTATGGTGAAAGAAAAAATAGATTCCTGTTTTCCTGAAGAGATTCATGATTCTAGATCTAGACAAGAAGATGAAGGGATAAATGCAGAGTTTTTTTTCCTTAGATTACTGATTCAGACTCAGAGGAGATCATAGTATCTGATTCTGCCTGTGGGGGGATTTTCTTTCTCTGAATGGAATTTCCAAAACTTTCTCGCATCCCTCCTGTGCTGTCAGCATCAGAAGATGCATGTGTCACTGCCTACAATTTCCCTGACTAGCTGCGGCCCCTAAAAAAGCAGACAGATTGTGTAAGGTTCCTCAGTCTTTGATGTTTTTATACAATCATCCCTAACTTGATCCAGCAGGAATAGCTTTAATTAATCCTACTGCTGCTAAACATTTAGTTAATTCCAATCCTTCCCTTTCTGACAAGGATAATAAAGTAATTGATAAGTATGGGAAAAGTGTATGCTTCTGCAACTTTGATTTTCAGAATTTTGAATTGTCAGACTCATATGTTAAGGTTTATTCTGTCTAACTGTGAAAACATGAGGAATATTTTGTCTGCAGTTTCTTCTTGTGAGGAGAAATCTCTTTTGAATAGTTTGGTGTCTTCCATTTCACATCACAACTTATTGTTTAAAGTGTGTATATGACTATCTTGATACTTCTTTCAGGGCTAGGGCCACAGGTACTGTATTGAGGAGGTTTGCTTTGCTGCATTTTCAGAACCTTCCAGATAATGTAAAAAATTAAATTTTAAATTTCACTTTAGATAGAGAGTCAGTTTGTCTACTGTCTGCTGCAGAGGTTATTGAAAATGTGATGAAAGGAGTAAGCTGATTCAGGGAAATCTCTCAGCTGTCATTTACCAAATTTTCCAAGGGATTCTCTACCCCATCATCCACTTTTAGCAAGAAACAAAATAAACAGTCTCACCAAAATGTTGCTAAACAAACATTTAAGAAGCTATGGTAAGGGGGTTCAAAAAGAGGGCAGGAACTTCCAAAACAAAAAAACAAGTCAGAATTACTGTTTAAAAGACCTTGCTACCCTCCCATACTGGCAGTCCCTTATCCCTTCCAGAAAGTCTGAATCTCGATTTCTCTCTTTGACAACAGATAGTTTCAGACAAATGGGTTCTGAATATTATTCATCAAGGTCACAGATGCCTGTGGGAGGAAATTCCTCCCTTTCAGGAAGTAATTTCTCATCCTTTAGAACGGACTCCTCCATTTCCCTCTGTCCTTCAAGATATAATGGCTCAGGGAGTAATAGAACCAGTTTCTCTTTCCTAATGTGGAAACATTTTTTATTAAAGGATGCTTTTGCTATCAAAGAAAATGCCTGGAGATCAGTTCTAGATCTTTCTTTCATAATGCTGTCACTACAAAACCTGTTACCCCTTTTTCCTCTTCCACATTTTGTAGTTACACTAGATTTCAGAGATGCTCATCATCACATTCCTATTCATCCAAACTTCAGGTGTTTCTTAAGATTTTGTGTGTCTGAATGACAGTTGTCTGCCTTACCATTTTTGGACTATCGACTGCACTAAGAGTGTTCACAAAGTGTCTAGCTCCAGTTATAGCTCATTGCAGGCTACAGGGTTTCCACAGCTTTCCTTATTTTTATGACTTGCTTCTCTTTTCTGAGTCTTTTTCAAAGTATCAGGAAACTCTAACTTGGGTGAGTGATCTATTATACAGGTTGGGATTCCAAGATAACATTCAATAGTCTTTTTTGACTCCATCACACAGGATTGTATTCCTGGGTGTCTGCTAGACACCTCATTTTAAAGAGCTTTTCTTCTACAGAAAAAAATAGATCTATATCTAGATCTGTTTCAAGAGTTTATACTCAGACTTCAATATCTGCAAGAGAATACCTCAGGAGTTTGTGTCCCATGGGATCTATGATTCCATGATACTTCTGGCAAAACTGTACATGAGAAAGGTACAGTGGTATCTGAAGTATGTCTGGTCCCAGTAACAGCACCCTTTCTCTTTTCAAATTCCAGTTCTGAGATCTGTGAGAAGAGAAATCATTTGGAGGAGACAAGTAAGTCCAGGTCTACCCTTGTCCTCCTCCCCAGTCAAAAGCAGGCAGTCAGTCACCGCATACACTTCGGACTTTGCTTGGTGAGCAGCATCAAGAAGGATAAAAATGCAAGGTATCTGGGACTGCAAGGACAAATGCAAGCCAAGCACATAAATATAAAAGAGTTGTTTTCTCTAATCAAAGCATTCAGCTGTCTGAATCATCTTTGGTGATCAGCACAATCTCACTCTGCAGGCATCCTATATCTCATCAGAGCAAAATTGTGTGGCAGACAGACTAAGCGGACAAAGGCAGGCCTACACAGATGAAAACTAGATCAAGGGGTCTCCTGAGATTTGATCAATCTATGTGGAGTTCCTTAAGTAAACCTCTTGTCTCCTGTCTGAACAATCATCTGGCAAAATTCTGCTCCAGGACTCCATGCAAGAAGTCCTGGAAAACAGATACTTTTTCATTTCCTTGGACAGGAATGTTCCTGAATGTTTTTCCACCCTTTCCACTAATACACAGGCTACCTCTGATTATTCAGAAGGAATCTGTCAAGATGTCCTTCTGTTCTCATGTTGCAGTATTCGTAACCTTAGGGAGTTGCTGCGTGCAGCACCGGACGTCTGGCCAGTATACCAAAGTCTTAAAAACAGGGATACATGCGACGTTGCATGCAGGGGTCATAAATTGACATAGGCTATATTTGTGACGTCTGCACGTACCCAACTCAAAACTTTTTTGCTGCAGTGTGTTTCAGACATCTGATCACTAGTCTCGGAAATCCAGCATTTGTTCGACATTGGCCACTCGTTTTTGATTATTGTTTTTCCAGCTGTCTGCACTGAGATAAGTACCCTTGTGAGATTTTTTTGTTTCTTTGCCTTTTTCAGATGTGCATGTCATCTAGAAAAAGAAAGTATGCTTGTGGAAGATAAATTACACATAAGGACTCACACGAGCAGTGCTTATTTTGTCTAGGGGCTGGTCACGATTCCAAATCCTGCAACATTTGCCAATCTTCTGTTCCTAAAATCCTTAGATGCTGTCTGGTGGCTTTAAATCTTTATTTAGAGAATCGGTGTCTCCAGCATTTGGCATTCGTAATGGAAAGTGGATCGGGCACCTCTGAGGAGCCGCCTAGGAAGAAGCCCAAGAAATTTAGGCCTCAGTTGTCCGGTGAGATTCTCGAGGTGAGTGTCAGCCCAGAATCGCTCTGGATGTTGGGTACTGCGCTGCAAATGGGAACCAAAATGGAAGCTGGTTCAGCAGATACCCCAAGTACATCCTCTGAGGTTTTTAAACCATCAGAGCCTGATGGTGAGGGGGAACCATGACTCATGGCTTGGAACGGGCCTACTACTACCTTGCCATCCACTGTAACATCAGTGCCCAGGCCTACTACTGCTCCTTCTACTTCTTTAAAAAGAAAACAGAAGGGGAAACACAGCACAAAAGACCCTACTCCACTCTGGGAGATCTTTTCCCAGACTCTGTTCAAGGCCTTTCAGATTCCCCAGTCCCAGATGCCCCAGTCAGGTCTACCAGTTATTCCACAGGTACTATCTGAGGAGGAGTCTTCCTCCTCAGATGAGTCTTCAACTTACTGCTCTCAGATTGAACGCCCTAAAGATTTTGTAACTCCAAAAGAAGAAGAATCCCTTACTCCTGACCAACCCAGGGAAGATTTTTCCTTTTGGGGATAGCATTTCCCTGGTTAGATAACATTTCAAGTGGGAGCTCCCAGATGTTTCTGAGACTAAAAAGAGATACTTTGTACTCTTGCAGATGTTGCAGCCCTCACCATCTGGAGTCCCACCTTTACTTCCAGCATTCCAGGATGCTCTTTCTGCTGCCTCTCATAGCCCAGAGTCACAGCCTCCTGCTTCTAAGAGACCAGACAGATTTTATAAAGTGTCTGCTAAGGGACAGTTCCTTTTCAAGAATCCTCCAGCAGATCCAGCAGTCATTGCAGTGTCAGCAGATAAGTCCTTCAGGCAACTGCCTTCCTCTTCCCTTTTCCTTACTGATAAAGACAGTAAATTTATGGACAGGTTGGGGAAGAAAGTATATACTTCTTCCACCTTGGCCATTAGAGCTATTAATTATCAGACCCACATGGCTAAGTTTGCTTTATATTCCCTGAACAATGTCTCTACTCTTCTGTCTGAGGTTCCAGATTCACCAGCTAAGGCCCAACTGAGTGGTTTCTCAAGTGACCAGACACTCTAAGTGCAGCTATGACACTGTAGAAGTTTCATCTAAGTCTGCTGCTTCTGGTTCTGTGTTAAGGAGGTTTTCATGGTTTAGACTTCAACCTTTAACTTTGGATGTCCAAGCTAAGTTGCTAGATGCCCATTTGGACAACAAAGCCCTCTTTGGAGCTCCCACTGCAGAGCTATTTAAGTCTCTGCAGGAAAAAGGTAAGGACTTATAAAATCTAAAACATTTACTGGTCTTACTTGTTCGCAGATTCCATAGAAATTACCCTCAAAAGCCTAGCTTTGTCAAGAGGCAGTCCTCTCACCTCTCTGCAACTCAGTTCAGGGGACAGAGACATCCTAGGAAATAATCTGTTCCTAGGTCTTCTACCAGCACCACACCGTCTTCCTTTCAGAGGCAGCCAAGCCCAGATAGGCCTCCTCCACTATGACTCTCATCCCTTACCCAGTTCCACCCCCTCCCCATCCCTATGCCTAACCTTTTCCCTACCCTCCTGGCAGAAAATGACCACAGACAAGTGGGTGCTCTCCATCATTGAGTGGGAATACTTCATGATTTGGTGGACTATTCCACTCTTCCAGGGAATTCCTCAACCTCCTCCCAATCAGCTTCCATTTTTCCCCTCTATCCTGAGCCAATTTCTTTCTTAGGGAACTATACAACAAGTATCAGAGGATCAGTTAGCCAAAGGGTTTTATTCAAGGATGTCTTTGGTTCCCAGAAAAGATGGGCCTTGGAGACCCATACTCGACTTATCCCACCTCAACCTCTTCCTCAAGATGCCTACCTTCAAAATGCTCACATTACAGCACCTCGTCCCCTTATTCCTCAGCAAGCGTTCATGGCCTCCCTGGATCTGAAGGATGCTTACCTACAAATCCATATTCATCCCATTTACGGGAAATATTTACGTTTCTCAGTGAGGTCTTCACATTTTCAGTTCTCTGCCTTACCCTTTGGGCTGTCCACAGCTCCAACAGTATTCACAAAGTGTCTAACCCCAGTCATTGCACTTTGCAGACCGCAGGGCATACAAATGTATCCCTACTTTATGACCTCCTTATTCTGCACCAAGATCTGCTCACCCCATCCCAACACTAAGACATGGTTTGCAAGTTTTTGCAGAGCCTAGGCTTCATGGTAAATTGCCTAAAGTCTCAAATGGCTCCTTCCCAAGATCTTGTTATTCTAGGCTGCAGGATAAGGAAAGACTTGATATCAGTCTTTGTCCCTCCCCAGAAAGTGGAATTTCTCACTCCATTCTTCCACTCCCTGCTACCTCTACCAACCTTCTCAGCCAAGGAGTTCCTCAGAATACTAGGATGCATGGCTTCCTTGATTCCCATGATCCCTCTAGCCAGGATGCACATGAGGAAGTTTCAGTGGGTCTTGAGAAACTCTTGGAGCCAACACTCTCATCCCTTGGAAACAAAACTTCCTCTTCTCCCTCTTTAAAGAGGGAGCTCTCATGGTGGATTGTTACCATTACCCTCAGTCAAGGTGTACACTTGCTGACCGCTCCACCCAAACAGCATCTTTGCACAGACACATCAGAGCTAGCTTGGAGGCTATACTACACCATGCCAACAACCAGCACAAAGTTCAGAGGGAGTGGTCCATTCAAGAAAGGAAGGACCACATCAACCTAAAAGAGCTAAGGGCCCTCTCCTTGGCAATACAGGCCTTTCAAAAGATCCTTCTGCCAGGCATCCTGAAGGTCATCACAGACAACATGACAGTTCTGCGGTATATAAACAAACAGGGAGGAACAAAGTCTTACCGTCTTTGCAGTCTTTCTATTCAAATCTGTTTCCTGGCAGTAGCACTACATATTCACTTAGAGGCAGTTTACATCCCATCAGAAGACAATGGGATGGCATACACCCTGAGCCAAACCTTAACACCCTCCCATGAATGGATGCTTCACAGTGGGTTATTTCTGGATCTAATTCACAGGTGAGGTATTCCTCAGCCAGATCTGTTTGCCTCCTCCCAGAACAGACAAATGCCCCTCTTCTGCACAAGGCTTCCCCATCCACAAGCCTGGAGGGTGGATGTCTTTTCCTTTTCGTGGGAGGGAATGTTCTCATATGCCTTTCTTCCATTTCGTCTGGTTCACAAAGTCTTCCTGAAAATACAGAATACAAACCAAAAATCCAGCTGGTGACTCCCTTCTCGCTGAGACAACATTGGTTTCCCCTAATCTACCTTCTAGCCCAGGGCAATCACTGCAGGTTACCTCACCGCTTTGACCTACTCACACAAGGCAGGGGATCCCTTATTCATTCCCACCTTCTCAATCTCAAACTGACAGTGTGGGTGATAGAGTTCTGATCCCCTTAGGCACCTCTATTCAGAGGATATACTCAATGCCCTGCAGGAGGTCAGGAAACCAAATACCAGGAGAAATTATTTATTAAAATGGAAATTATTCTCCCATTGGTGCCTCAAGAGGAAACAGGACCCATTTCAAGTTTCTGTTCCAATGCTCCTTTCTTACCTGTGTGAGTTACTACACTCAGGGCTGACTTACTCCTCAGTGAAAGTGCACCTCTCTGCTGTTTCTGCTTGCCTTCCCTTGACTCCACCTCTAGCTTCTAGGTTGGTCAAGCTGTTTCTGAAAGTGGTCCTTCACATAAGACCTCCTCGTAAGCCTATTCCCTCCTCCTTGGTACCTTAACTTTGTGCTGGAAAAGCTTACATTGGCCTCTTTTGAGCCAGCCCATTCATCCTATCTTAAATTCTATTACACAACTCAACTCAACTCAAATTTTATTTATATAGCAGAATATTTCAGAGAATGGTCAAAAATCAAACAGAATAAGTGAGAAAAGTAAACCAAAGAAAGGACTATTTAAATGCGGAAGGTGCAATTATTGTACCTATTTACAGACTGGTAGCTCAATGTATTTGGAAGCAAGAAATAAGACATTATTTCTGGACAGTTTTGCAAATTGTGATACCAGTGGCATTATCTACATCGCTACATGTAAGAAATGTTCTTCCTTTTATATTGGAAAAAGCGAGAGGAAGCTCAAACAAAGGATTTATGAGCACCTTTATGATGTCAGAATGAAAAAAGACAAAAATGCACTGAGCAAACATTCTATGAAATGTCAAACAACAGGTTATCAATTTTTTGTGCTTGAAGTAGTTCCACATAACCCCAGGGGTGGTATGTGGGAAACGCTGATTGAATATAGAGAGTTACACTGGCAGCTTATACTTGACTCAGGTAGAAACCTGGGATTAAATGATATGGTATCTCTCGCACCAGTACTTAAATTAAGGGCAGCAAAGCTCTAAGAGTTTCACTAAAAATACATTTTAATATGGGTAATATTCATTTTATTAGGGAATTTTAAATAACTTTTACAACATGTGACAAGTTTATTTAAATTCATTAAAATCAATTTTTCAGGTAATACAATTAGTAGTTTTTAACATTTAAAAATTTTCTCTATTTGTTTATTGTAATTTTCATTGTGAATTTTATTGTGTTTTTGCAATCAACCACTAGATGGTGCTAACTACTACATAAAAGGAATAGTATATTGAACTGTCAGTGAAAGAATTCAAAAACATTTTAAGTAATTTATATTAAACTCTATTTTAACATATGTATTTATTGATATATATATATATGTATTTAACATTTAACATTACATTTAAACATATTCATTGGTTTTTATGGTGATTTTATTAATTAAAACATTTAGGGTAAAAATTTTGTATTTTACAATACGATTGGTTAATTCAAATGTTAATTGCATAAAATGTATTATATAAGGGAAGGTTCTACCCTGGTGGTCATTACTGATGAAGCTGATGACGAAACGTTGTGTTTCAACAAACGTATTGTGAATTTGTGGACACCGTTCTTTTGCTGCTATTGTACCTGACACGCAGTGGACATTAAATTTCTTTTGCTGCACTTTCTGGGACCTGATTTATTTGTACCTAAAGTTGGTGGTTTTTTACTTTTATTTGTTTCATTTTCTGCCTTGGCTTTGGTTGTGTTATTTATTTATATAGCACCTTACAGACATATAAATGCCACCAAAGTGCTTCACAAAATACAAAAAATAACATTAAACATAATCAATCATCCCACACTGCTAAAAAACAATTCATAAAAGTAAGTCTTAAGCTTTGATTTAAAAACTGCCACTGAAGAAGACTGCCGAATGTAAAGTGGAAGCTCATTCCAAAATTTTGGAGCTGCAACTGAAAAAGCTCTGTCTCCCCGCATCTTTAATCGTGACCTCGGGACCACAAGCAAGAACAAATCTTCTGAACGAAGTGCCCGAGAAGGAACATAAAAGTGCAATGTCTCTGACAAATATGTTGAGGTCAAACCATTCAGAGCTTTAAAAACCAATAACAAAACTTTAAAACGAATCCTGTAAAAAACAGGTAACCAATGTAGAGCTGCCAATATGGGCATAGCATGATCAAACTTACGTTTGCCTTCCAAAAATCTCCCAGCAGCATTTTGAACAAGCTGTAAATGGGCTAAGGCACCATGACTCACTCCAAATAGAATAGAGTTACAATAGTCTAAACGTGAAGTTATAAATGCATGCACCACAATTTCAAGATCACGTCTAGACAAAAATGGTTTTACCCTAGCCAAACGCCTTAACTGGTAAAAGGAGGATGCCACAACCCCATTTATATGACCCCTAAAACACAGATCTTTGTCCATCTTCACTCCCAAATTAACAACAAAATCCTTCAAATAAGGAGTCAATTCACCACAATCCACCAAGTAGACAAATAATTGGTCAGACTGTCTGAAGGGTTTTGTCTTGTCTAAGTAGAACCTTAGTTAACTAAGAACATCCAAGGAATGTAAAGTCCTTTCTGAGGAGTTCTGTTAGTGGAGAATTAGTGGAAAACAGTTTTGTTAGTGCCCCTTACTTCTGCCAAGAGGGTCTCTGAGATCCAAGACCTTATGGCTTCTCCTCCATATTTTGTTTTTCATAAAGATAGGGTTTGTCTCGGAACAAACTCTTCATTCCTGCCTAAAGTAGTTAATGAAATTTCCTTAAACCAGGCCATTTATTTACCTGTCTTTTACCCTCAGCCACAGAACTCCTCAGAAAGGACTTTACATTCCTTGGATGGTCTTAGCCAACTAAGGTTCTACTTAGACAAGACAAAACCCTTCAGACAGTCTGACCAATTATTTGTCTACTTTCATCCTAGGGCCTCTTGGATTTTTAAGATATTGCCTTTTGCTATTCCTTTCTTGGAAAGCAGTTGAGTTCATCTGTCAAGGCCCATTCAACCAGAGCAACTTCGTCTTCTGTACATACCTTTACCAAGCATTACAAATTGGATTTGATCTCCAGGGCTAGAACAGGGTTTCTAGGTCTATCCTGCAGGGTCTCATAGACTCTGCTCCCCAAACTACCTCCCATGTTACTTCCTAAAGAGCTGTGGTACTCTTTCTAAGGTTATGAATACTGTAACATGAGAATAGAAGGGCATAGAATAGTTGTGTAAGAACTTTCCATAACCATAGATGTCCTTCTCTTCCATGTTGCAGTATTCAGTCCTACCCACCTTCCCTCCCTTTTGGACAAATTAGTACCTGTGTTTTTTTTTTGTTTTACCTACCACTGATTTTGTGTGTCTGGGAGGTTTATAATTTCTTTCTGTCTTTCTGCTTCTGAGGTCTCTCTCTGTGTGGCAGTCAGTTCTGAGTTGGGTACATGCAGACGTCACAGATATAGCCTACGTCAATTTATGGCCCCTGCATGCAATGTCACACGTACCCCTGTTTCTAAGCCTTGTGTATACTGGCCGAATGTCCGGTGCTGCAGGCAGCCTCTCCCTAAGGTTATGAATACTGCAACATGGAAGAGAAGGACATCTGTGGTTATGGTAAGTTCTTACACAACTGTTCTATCATTGTGGTGACTCGCTTCATGCCCTGGCAACAGTTGTTTTCACTTCTTTTGAAAATGCCAGGGGACAATTACCACAAGCTCACTTACAGAATGCATCTGTTCACACAAGACCAGGGATGTCTGATACATCCCAACCCCAACCAACTTCAACTGACTGCCTGGATGATAAGGTTTTGATTCCCTTTATAGGTTCATAGGTAGGTACTAGGCTATCTGCCTAAAGGCATTTATAAGCCTAACTGGATTGTGTTGGCTTTCGCTGCCCCCTTAGATTAGTTCCCTGTGCCTCTGTCCAGCAGAGCCACTGAAGTGATCCCCGGGGTAAACTTCCTGTTTCCCATCCACTCATCAAGGTTTCTCTTGAATAGTGTTAGTGAGGAGCTCTGCCTAATGTAGATTGGAATCTTGTTCCAGATCATGGGAAGTCTCTGGGACAGGAACCTATCCCTCCAGCACGTCCTGTTTATTGTTGTGGTGAAGTTTAGATCCCTAGCTCGTGGGGATATGGTTTTCTTTAGTTGGAGCATGTCCATCAATTCTGGGTTGGACATGGCCTTGTATGTCAGGCAGAGATCACCTCTGAGTAGGCGGTATGCAGCGAGTACAGCTGGAGTTTCTTCAGTCGAGCTGCATAGGGCATCTGTTTGAGGCCAGTGATCCTCTTGGTGAGGTACTTCTGTGGTCTTTCCAGCTATTGCAGGTGTCTTGTAAGGTACATTACAAGTGGGCGTTGTACTCTATGATGGGTCTGATGAGTGATGCATAGAGGGGCACAATTACCTCTTTTGATGTGGATGCAAACCCTTTTGTGATTAGGTGGGCCACATAGAATGATTTTCTAACCACTTGGCAATGTGATTATCAAATAAGAGATTACTATCTACATGGGTCCTCAGACCCCTTATTTTGTCTTCTGTATTTAGGGGGCTACCGCCTATGTGGGAATTTGTGGGTACTTTGTTTTTTCCAAAGGGGATGACTCTGCACTTTTTAGCATTTAGCTTGTGGCTATGGTTTTGACACCAGGTATCTGTCTCAGTGAGAGCCTTTTGGAGGATGTCTGTGTCAGCCAGAGAGTCAATTATAGCCCCTAGTTTGCAGTCGTCTGCGAACTTGGTCAGCCATAGTCCTCCTGTGCTTGCCTGTACCTCTGAAAAGTATATGCCGAACAGGAGAGGTCCTAGGACTGAGCCCTGGGGAACGTCACTTGTAACCAGTTTAGAGTCAGACCTAGCTCCCGCAACTCTTACCATGTGGGTTCTGTCCATGAGCCAGTTGGCAACCCATCTCGTGACGTAGGGGTTTATGTTCAGGCTGGTGAGCTTGTCTATAATACCAGAGTGGGGAATGGTATTGAAGGCCTTTGCGAGGTCTAGGTAGGCTGTGTGGACCTCCTTTCCCTCATCTATAGCCTTGGTAACTGTCTCAAAGACGTCCATCAGGTTTAGGAGGCATGATCTGCCCTTAACAAAGCCGAACTGGGTAGGGTCCAGTGTTTGGAGGTTCCCAATGTTTCTGTTAATGAGATCCATGATGATGCGCTCCATAGCCTTGCAAACCAAGCTAGTCAGGCTTATAGGGTGATAGTTCCCAGGGTCTGTTGTGGCTCCACCTTTATGGAGCGGAATAACCGTTGCTATGCACCACTCTATGGGCACGTAGCCCGTGGAGAGGCTGAGTTTGAACAGTGTGTTTAGGTGAGGGGTTAGTTCATCTTTGAGCTCATGTAGGACACAGCCTGGGACACCGTCTGGTCCCACTGATGTTGTGTTTTTGGCTTTGGAGAGTGCTGTTTTAACCTGAGTGTCTGTGATTTCAGGGGCACTACATTTTTCTAGTATGGTTATGGGCCCTTTTGGGGGTGAGAGGGGGGTGAAGTTTGCACTGAACCTATCTGCCAGGATGTTGGCGATATCAGTCAGTTTACTGTATTTTGTGCCATTCTGCACAAACTCCGAGCAGATCTGAGAATTGCCACTTAGATTCTTGACATAGCTAAAGAATGCCTTGTGGTTATCTTTGGAGTCCTTGGCAATTTTTCTTTCGAAGCTGATGATTTTATGAGGGATCATAGTTTCTTGCTGATACTGATCAGGGAAGTCTTCCCCTCTTGGGATTTTTCTCTTTTCTGTACTAGTTTCCTCCTTCCATTGTATAGCTTGTTTATGGCGTGGGTCCACCAGACTGGTTTCCTTTTCTTGGAGGAGTGAGTCTTGGTTTTGCTTGGGATAGCACGATCCATGCATTCTTGTAGGTGCCCGTAGAGTGCATTAGTAAAGGATTTTGCAGCTTGGGCAGCATTATTCTTTAGCATGAGGGATTTGAAACTTTCCACCTCGGTCTTTAGTGACATGAAGTTTGCTTTTGAAAAGTTTTTCACGGTGGTTTCTTTGACCGGGGGTGGAGATGGAATGTGGATATCCAGAGTGATTAGTTTATGGTCAGATCTAACCAGCGAGGGGTTGACCTCTGGTGTGGAACACCGGTCGCCCATGTTGGTGATGACCAGGTCCAATATGCTGTCACCTCTGGTAGGGTTGTTGACCTGTTTAATGAGGATGTGCAGCAGGTACTAATGGAGGTAAAAACAACTCCTGCTAGAATATCATACATTAGCAAATGGAAACAGTTTTCCAGTTTAGTGCCAACATAACCTGCATCCATTCATGGATAGTGTTTTTCTGGTTTTACAATATTTGTGTGAGTTACTATCCTATGGCCTTCCTTACTCCTCTATCAAGGTTCATTTGTCAGTCATTTCAGCATGTCTGCCCATGGAACCCCCTATTTCAGTGCATTCTCATGTGAAAAGGTTTTTGAAAGGGATTTTGCATGAGACCTCTAAGAAAACTGGTGACTCCTTCTCGGGATCTTAATTTTTTTTTTTTACACTTGCTTGATTTATACCAGCTGACCTAGCTGACCTGAGATGCTTAACATGTAAAACTATTCTACTGATTGCTGTGACCTCTGCAAGAAGAGTACCTCAGTTGCAAGTTCTTATGGTGAGTCAACCCTATCTCATTTTCCACAGAGACAGAGTTTCCTTGAAAACTAATCCTTCTTTGTTCCCTAAAGTTCCCTAAAGTGGTCTCTGAGGTTACTTTAAGCCAAACTATGCATCTCCCTGTTTTCTTTTCTGAACCCAAAAAGGAGGGTGAAAGGTTACTCTGTACCTTGGATGTCCTCAGACAACTCAATCACTATCTTGACAGAACAAAATCCTTCAGATCTTCAGATCAGTTGTTCATTTCTTGTGAAGTTAAGAAAAAGGGGCAACTTGTATCAAAGCAAATTATTTCCAAATGATTGCCTCAGACTATTACCTTTTGTTATTCTTACCAAAGCAAAACTATTCAATTTAGGGGCAAGGATCACTCTGTCAGGGTCTTGGTTTCATCTACTTTGCTTTTTGGAAAAGGTTGGCTTCTAGAAGTGCTCTAGAAGCAGCAACTTGGTCCATTGTACATACTTTTAAAAAGCACTACAATCTTGATTCCTTCACTAGGTCTAGATCAGGCTTTGCTAAGTCTATCCCCTTCCACCTCCCAAATGTAAACTAGGGTATTTGTATAGCTTTGGCTACTGCAGGAGTGATCAGTATTATGAACATAGTACAGTTGTGAAATTAAATGTACCATAACAGTAGATGTTCATATGATCATGCTGCATTAGCCGCTGTTTACTCCTAGCTGTGTCCTCTCAGGGCTAAGCCTTCCTCTCTCAGTTGTCATGAAAGCTCTGAGGAGCTTGGCACCCAAACCTGACTTTTTTAGACAGCTCATATCAAGCTGCCTAATAGTCTGGGTGTGTTGAAGGTGCCTGAAAGTTTTGGAAACTGGCCTGCTGTTATATCTTTAGCTGGCTTAACTCATATAGCTTAAGCTATTTCAGCAGTGATTATTCAATCATCTACT
The DNA here is from genome assembly GCF_019279795.1 of Protopterus annectens. Classification (NCBI taxonomy): domain Eukaryota; kingdom Metazoa; phylum Chordata; order Ceratodontiformes; family Protopteridae; genus Protopterus; species Protopterus annectens. Next base: position 322,007,726 of record NC_056738.1, read on the forward strand.
GTTGTGGTAAGTTGACTTGCATGCCTGTACTTTCTCTCTTGTTTTCAATCAAGCAAAGGGCAATTACCTCGTTTCCCCACAGATTGTTTTTTCATCACAAAAGACAAGGATTGTTTGGTACATCCTGAACTAAAAAATATTCATGTAACTGCCTGGATGGCAGAATTTTAACAGCATTTTGGTAACAGTTTTCTGGGAAAGTGCAGCGGGTGCTAAAGGGGGTGAAAAGCATATATGTGCAAGTGAAAAAGATTTTCTGTCTAGTGCCAGTTAAATAACTGGACTTTCATCATGCCCAGCTGTATTTTTTTTTTTTTTTTTATTATTTGTGTGAGTTACTGTCCAAAGGCCATTCTTATTCCTCTTTCAAGGTGCATTTGTCTACCATTTCTGCCTGTCTGCCCTTTGATCCCCATTCTAACTCTGCTGATGTCAGATAGTTTTTCAAAAGGGTGTTGCATACCCATTATAACTTTGTACTTGAAAAGTTTACTGTGTCTCCATTTGCCTTAGCTTATCTGAGTTACAAGTACTTATGATGAGTATCACATTTTCACAAGTACAAGATTTGCTTGAGAACTAATCCTTTTTGCTGAAAGTCATCTCATCGTGTACTTTAAGCAAGACTATTCATCTCCCTGAATTCTTTAATGAAACCAAGAGTAAGAGAGAAAAAATTCTACACATAGCTCAGATACTACCTAGACAAAACTTGAGCCTTCAGCAAAGCTGATCAGCTGTTTGTCTCCTATGAAGGAAAGAGGACAGGACAACCAGTGTCAAAACTGGCTGTTTCCAGGTGGTAGTCTCATACTGTTGCTTTTTGTTGCACTCAGCATAATAGACCACTTCCAGTCAGCATACGGTCCTGCTCCACAGTGGCTTTAGCTTCTTTGATAGTTTTCTGGAAAGAGGTGTAATCAAGGAGTATTCTGGAGTAGTGACTTGAAACTCTGAAAACACATCTGCAAAATAATACAAATATAATTCCTTTTCTAGTTCGAGAACAAACTTTGCTGTGACTATTCTCCACTGGCTCCTGGAGTCTTGGTTTATTGGCCTCCAGTCTTTTATTAGTTTTTAAGATGTAGTAGTCTATCCATTTAACTTAAACTACTGCAACAATGGTCTGTGACTGAACTAGGACAATTGTTTAAGTAAACTCACCTTAAACCCCCCCCCACCCACACACACACACACACACACACACACACACACACACACACACACACACACACACAGGCCCATTTTTTGCTTGTTTTCTTTTTTATCTCACCAGGATGTGGATGTTTCACCCCTTAGTATACTGTTGGCTTTGGTTCCTAGCATTGTTGTATCAGGGATCTTGCCTCCTGTCTAAGCAAAAATCTAAAGTTTATTTCAACTGTCCTTATATGGAGCTCAACTCAGGCTTCTGACAGTTGGAATGCATGGAAGGCACCTTTTAGCTTTGAAAGCTGGCCAGTCCTCAGTGCCCATTTAGCTTAGGCTACTGCAATATCGATCTATTAGGACATCTGTTTTTATGGTAAGTTTATTTGCACAACTGTACTTTCATGACAGTTTGAGCCCTTCAAAGTTGCCACTCAAATTATCATAACAGGTAAGTAAGTAGTTAGCAGAGATGAAGATGGGTAAGAGGAACTGTGTAAAATGTATTAAATAAATTATTGTCTTTTAAATGGCAAGGGTCTTGCATACATTCAGACAGGATGGTATGGGTGAAGTCACCTACACCACTTTTCCCAACATACAAGTTCTTGCTGTAGAAGTTTTAACAAGTTTCCAGTAGTACTGCAGTGAGTATATGTCATAGTATAAGTACTTATATTATGAACATTCAGTAAAAGATTAATGTCTACCCAACCACTCACCAGAAAACTTGCAGTGTTATGTTTTGCTACTTAGATAACACTATATTGACAATTACTTGCGTTCTGCCAGTGACTCATATAGCTTTTCACTAATTTTTGCCAAACCATTACCCACAAATCAGACGGTGTTAAGTTTTACTTATTGGACTGTAGAACACTTAATGAACATAACTTTAATTTTTGGAAATTGGTATTGTCCTGCTACCCAAGAACAAATGTAATATTTTTCACATGGAATTATAGCACACTTAGTTGTCTAGCCATCTTCAAATCCAAGATTCGTAGTAATCTTTGGTCTTTTGATTTAAAAATAATAGCATCAGTTTTGTGCATACACTGTTCCTGCTTCCTTTTTCTTGTTGTTGTTTTTATTTTTTATCATTGGATGTGGAAAAGATATTGATACTGCACATTAACAGCTTCCCTACACCTTGTTGAATGCAAAGTGGATGAAATTGTATTTGGTCAAGTTCAACTCATCAGAGCTGAATTACCTGTCTCTTTGTGTAGTTTGTAAGTGCATGCTGACAGTCATTCCTTTCTTTTGGAAAATTTCTTCCTTCTTTCTGTTGGCGCGATTATGAAGTAGGTATATATAAATTTGGAGATGTGTTGGGCTTGCCCCCAGGTCAGGAGTGTAAATGGGCTTGCCCCTTGCAAAAGACAGTTGTAATTATTTGTTAGTTTAAATTGTGATCAGCCAGTTTATTCCTTTATTAGTTTTAACTCGAATCATAGTGGAAGCCATGGTGGTAGCCCCTTTTATTCTTGCTCCCTTGGTATTTCTTGAAAACTGTGTGCTGGAACTAAGAAAGAATGGATGGATGGATGTTGATCCTAGGAATGTTAACTGACATTTGAGTGTGTGTGTGTGTGTGTGTGTGTGTGTGTGTGTGTGTGTGTGTGTGTGTGTGTGGGTGTGCGTGTGCGTGTGCGTGTGCGTGTGTGTGTGTGTGTGTGTGTGTATTTGTCTTTGCGCCCCCCTCTGTCTGTCTATGTCTCTTTATGATAGATTTGCTGGTGAGGTGCGTACCTGTCAGGGCGTGCTGCCCATTTTCTGCATAAACACATTAGAGGACTATTAACCAGAAAGTAATAGCAATGTGATAAGACTTCAGAGGTGTGTCTAATTTATATCACATTAAGTAACTAATCTGTTAACAGTACAAAATGGGTTAATAATAAATGGACGAGTAATACAGCAGAAGCTGAATGTGTTCCTTCAATTCTCTTGAATTGTTAACATAGCATGTTTGTATGAAAAAGTTTGTCCTGCACATTTCAAATAATCTGTTTTATATTTTGTACTTTATTAGAGAGGAGGAGCAGGACCTAGAACGACGGTTTGATCTTCTGAACAGGGAATTGAGAGGACTGATGGCTGTAGAAGGTAAGTTAGTAGTACTTTTTCTTTAAGTATTTTTCAACACAGCGTGCAAGCATTAGAGCCAGTACCAGTTGCATATTTTCCTTGTATGAGTTTTCAAAACATAATGTCTCATACAAACAATATATATTTTTTCTTTCATTTTGATATTAATCATCTTTGGGCATGACTCCTTCCCATGCCCACAATTATGCTGTCAAGCAGTGACTAAGTAAACAGAAATCAGGGCTTATCATCCCTTAGAAAAGTCATGAGAACTGCTGGGCATCTGTAAAAAAGGCAGGGACACAGTTGTATAACATTATGACCAGAAGTTGACATGATTTCAAGCTGATCAGAGGAAGGGGAATGCTGTAGCCTGCCAGAATCCTGATGTCAGTGGTCAAGCAAGTAGCTCTTTGAGAAATGTTGTTTCTTCCATTCTGGATCACTCTGACCTTTGATTTCTAAGTCATATAAGCTTGTACTTAATTTATGGCTGAACAAGAAGTAAATGTGCGACTTATGGAGGTTACTGCCTCTTCCAGAGTTAGTTACTTCAGTATGTTGCAATTTGTTTTGTTTGGTATTATTTATTTCATAGGTTCATAGGTTCATTCTAGGCTATCTGCCCTAGGGCATTTATAAGCCTAGCCAGAATGTGTTTGGCTTTCGCCACCCATTTTAAATTTATTTTGCTATGCCCTTTTTCGAGGTTAGTATACTGTGCTTCTGTCTAACAGTGACACAGAAGTGATACCCGGGGTAAACCTATGATCTCCCATCCACTCATCAAGATTTCTCTTGAAGAGAGTCAATGAGGGACTCTGCCTAACCTGGACTGGGATTTTATTCCAGAGTGAAGGGAGCCTCTGGGTTATGAATCTGTCCCTCCAGCATGCCCTATTTATTTCAGTGCTGAGGTTCAAGTCTCGAGCGTGAGCTCGATGGGATTTGGATTTTCTGAGGTGCAGCATGTCCATTAATTCGGGTTGGACATGGCTTTATACGTCAGGCACAGATCGCCTCTGAACAGGCGGTATGCCACTGAGTAGAGCTGGAGTTTCTTTAACCGGGCAGCATATGGCATCTGTTTGAGCCCTTTGATCCTCTTGGTGAGGTACTTTTGGGGTCTTTCCAGTTGCTGCAGGTGTCTGGTAAGGTACATCCCAAAAGGGGCATTGTACTCAATTATGGGCCTGATGAGGGATGAGTAAAGAGGCACGATGACCTCCCCTGATCTAGATGTGAATCCCTTCATGATTAGGTGGGCTATATAAAATGTTTTTCTAACCACTTTGGCCATGTGGTTGTCAAATGAGAGATTTCTATCAACTTGGGTCCCCAGGTCCCTAATTACTTCTTCTGTACTTATTGGATTACCACCTATGTGATAATTTGTTGACACTTTGTTTTTGCCAAAGGGGATGACTATACACTTTTTGGCATTTAGCTTGAGGCCATGGCTCTGGCACCAGTTGTCTGTTTCTATGAGGCCCTTTTGGAGGATTCTTGTGTCGGCTGGAAAGTCGATTATGGCACCCAGTTTGCAGTCATCTGCGAACTTGGTCAGCCACAGTCCTTCCGTGTTGGCCTGTACCTCCGAGAAATATATACCGAACAAGAGAGGTCCCAGGACTGAGCCTTGTGGGACACCACTTGTAACTGGTTTGGAGTCTGACATGGCTACAGCAATTCTAACCATGTGGGTTCTGTCCTTGAGCCAGTTTGCAATCCATCTAGTGACATAGGGGTTTATATTTAAGCTGGTGAGCTTATCTATAATGCCCGAGTGGGGTATTGTATCGAAGGCTTTTGCAGGTCCAGGTAGGCTGTGTGGACCACCTTCCCTCGTCAATGGCCTTGGTGACTGTTTCAAAGAAATCAACCAGGTTTAAGAGGCAGGATCTGCCCTTAACAAAGCCGAACTGGGTAGGATCTAGTGTCTGTAGGTCCCCAATATCTTTATTTATGAGGTCCATGATGATCCTTTCCATAGCTTTGCAGACCAAGCTAGTCAGGCTTATGGGGCGATAGTTTCCAGGATCCGTTGAGGCACCACCTTTATGGAGAGGGACCACTGTTGCTGTACGCCACTCTTTGGGCACATATCCTGTAGTAAGGCTGAGATTGAACAGTAGTTTTATGTTTGGGTTTAGCTCTTCTTGGAGTTCATGTAGGACGCAGCCCAGGACACCGTCTGGTCCAATTGATGCTGTGTTTTTTGCTTTGGAGAGGGCGGCTCTTACCTGAGCATCTGAGATGTCAGGGGGGCAGCACTCTGCTGGGATAGATATTTGCCCTTTTGGTGGGGAGGGGTGGAGAAGTTTGTGCTGAACCTGTCAGCTAGGATGTTGGCAATGTCTGTGGGTTCAGTGTATTTTTTGTCATTTTGGTCTAATTCTGAGCATATCTGGGAATTACCACCCAGGTTCCTAACATAACTAAAGAAAGCCTTGTGATTATCCTTAGTGTCCTGTGCAATTTTTCTGTCGAAGCTGGCCTTAGACAATTTTATGAGTGCCCGTAGTTTTTGCTAATACTGATCAGTGATGCCTTCCCTTTTTGGGATTTTGCTCTATCATTTAGTAGCTTCCTCCTTCTATTGTATAGTTTGTTTATGGCTGGGGTCCACCAGACAGGACGACTGCCTTTGGAGGATTGTGTCTTGGTTTTATTTGGGATCGCATGATCCATGCATTCCTGAAGGTGTTCATAGAATGTGTTTATAAAGGATTCTGGTCTGGGCCGTATTTTCCACAGGCCGGGGCTTTGAAGGATTCCACCTTGGTTTTGAGGAGTGTGAAATTTGCTTTAGAGAAGTTTTTCACTGTGGTTTTCTGGGCAGGGGGTGGGGTCGGGATGTGAATATCCAGTGAGATTAGTTTATGGTCTGATCTTACCAGTGAGGGATACACTTCTGGTCTGGAGCATAGAGTCCCCATGTTGGTGATGATCAGGTCCAGTATGTTTTCCCCTCTTGTGGGAGTGGTAACAAGTTGTTCCATAGCATTTGAGTTTATAAATTCTAGGAACCTTTGGGCTAGGGTGTTGGAGCTAGAGTAATGCTCCCAGTCTATGTTTGGGTAGTTGAAGTCGCCCAATGTAATGGTTTTTGGAGTGACCTTCATATTTTCCAGTGTTCTCAGAAAGGCCGAGTGGGGTTCCTGGGTTTGGGAGGGTGGTCTGTAGCAGGCTATAAACTGGAAGGCAGTTTTACCCACTGTTAGTTGCACATGGATAGTCTCTGATGCTTCGTGCTTTGCCACCAACCTGGAGGTGTGGGTATCTTTGATGAATATCGATACTCCCCCTCCTTTTGTGGTTCGGTCCAAGTTTTGGGGCCGAAAAGCATGGTATGAGGTATAACTTGGTAGTGCTGGGGTGATCTCGGGAGCCCTGAACCAGGTTTCTGTTACTGCACAGATATCGATGTTCTCCATGCTAAGGAGAGTTTCGAGTGCATGCATCTTGAGGTTTAGACTTCTGGCGTTGAGTAGCATTACTCTTAGTTTCTTATTCCTTGTGATACCTATGGAGGTGGGTTTGTCTTTTGAGCCTTGCCTAAAAAAGGCACTATGGGGGTAGCAAGAGCCTTTGCCAATATCCGAAAGCCCAGGGGTGACAGGTGCAAGCCGTCCCTAGCGAAGCATCGTGGCTTGTCGAGCATATCATCCCAAGCTGACAGGCATTGGTGACACCAGTAGTTAAGCCAATTGTTGAAATTGATCATCTTGTCTTCATATTGTGGCATCATTCTTGGTGAGGGTAAGATGCTACTCAAGGTCAGGGTCATACCGGCCTGGGCTACATGCTCAGAGAGCTCCTCTATGTCTCTTTTCATGTAGTCCAGGGAGGTATGTCTCAGGTCATTCACACCAGCATGGACAATGACTGAGTCATATTTGTACTTGCCTTGGAGTGACCTGAGTGCTTGTGTTATGTTGGCGTATCCTAGCACCCGACAGGCTGCTCACCGTGACCCTCTCCTTGTTCAGCCTGGTGAGCGGGACGTCAGTGTGCCTGATGATAGAGTCACCTATTACAAGTGTATCAGGTGTGTTGTTTAGTCTTAAGGGCTGTGACTGTTAGGTACCTGTTCATAGGTAGGTACTAGGCTATCGGCCCAAGGGTCTAAGTAAGCCTAGCCAACAAGGTTCCCTGGCTTACGCCACCCAAGAAAGTTAATTTCCCATGCCCCTGTCGAGCAGAGCCACAGAAGTGATCCACGGGGTGTATTTCCTATTTTCCATCCACTCATCAAGATTTTTCTTGAAGAGTGCTAAAGAGGAACTTTGCTTGACATAGATGGGTAGCTTGTTCTAGAGTATAGGAAGTCTCTGGGACAGGAATCTATCCCTCCAGCATGTCCTGTTTATTGTGGTGACAAGGTTTAGGTCCCTAGAGCGTGTAGCTCAGAGGGATTGGAATTTTTTTAGGTGTAGCATGTTCAACAGCTCTGGGTTTACATAGCTTTATATGTTAGGCAGAGATCTCCACGGAGTAGGCAATATGCTACAGAGTAAAGCTGGAGTTTTTTGAGACAGTCAGTGTAGGGCATCTGTTTGAGGCCAGTAATCCTCTTTGTGAGGTACTTCTGTGGCCTTTCCTGCTGCTGCACATGTCTTGTGAGGTACCTTCCAGAAGGGACATTGTACTCTATAATGGGTCTAATGGGTGCCGAGTAGAGGGGAACAATGACCTCTTTTTTCCTGGATGAGAACCCTTTTGTGATGAGGTGTGCCACATAGAAGGATTTCCCGACTGCTGTGGCGATGTGATTATCAAAGGAGAGACTACTGTCCATCTGGGTCCCAAGGTCACTTATCACACATTCAGCATTAAGTAGACTGTTTATGTGGTAGTTTATGGGTACAGAGTTTTTACCAAAGGGGATGACAATGCACTTTTTGGCATTGAGCTTGAGGCCATGCCTCTAACACCAGGCATCTGTCTCAGTGAGGCCCTTCTGTAGGACATCCACATCATTTGGGGACTCGACTATGGCTCCTTCATTAACCAGAGGCCTTCTGTGGTAGCCTGTACTTCAGAGAAGTAGATACCAAACAGGAGAGGTCCCAGGACTGAACCCTGTGGTACTCCACTTGTCACTGGTTTGAAGTCACATTTGGAGTCTGCAACTTTTACAGTGTGAGTTCTGTCAGTGAGCCAGTTGGCAACCCATCTTGTGATATAGGGATTTATACCTAGTTTACTGAGTTTAGCTATAATTCCAGAATGGAGGATGGTGTTGTAAGCCTTGGCGAGGTCAAGATAGGCTGTAGAAAGTATTTTAAAAAGAAACAATGTGAGTTTTAAGATAAAGATATGAAAAGTTAAATCTGTAATGCATATGTGTTCATTACTTTCAAAACTGCTCCAAAATAATTGCTCACCTTCCTTACTATATGCCTCTTTGAGTAAATGCACACTAGAAGTATATCTGCAGGATCCAAGTATATAGTTTGGAACTTCTGACAACAGTGGGTGTCAGTGTTTGCCTAGATCTTTTTAGCATATGGACCTCTCACTTTTGTGTTCTTGAGTCATCACAGTTAGAGGGCAGTCCAGCAATAAAAAAGGGGTCTATATTATGTCAGCAAAATGGCATTACAGCGAATGCTGTTTCGCCAACACATATAGACCGAAGTTGGAAAAGATTAAAAGCTCAGGTTAACAATTTCTTTCCCAGGGAAAGAAATCGCTTGGCCTCAGCCATAGCATTGCCCTTTATCCCACTGTAGTGCGATCTCGGAGTTGGTATTTTTAGTTGGGGGAGGTGGGGGCGAAGCCCCCCCACTTTATAATGTTTTTAGTGGTATGTTGTGTTTTGTTGGTTCACCAATTTTTTCCATGGGAAAAAGATCGGTGAACTGGGGTTTCACTCTTCTAAGATTTTGGTCTATATGTGTCGGTGAAACAGCATTCGATGTAATGCTGTTTCACTTGACATAATATAGACCCATAAAAAGAGCAGCTTGCATGCTTTCTTTGCCATTTAAACAGTTGTTCTAATCAGCTTTGCAGTGTTGCCAGTTGAAAAAAAGACCTGTTTGCCTCATCAGTCTGAATAATTGTATTTCTTTGAATTGGCTGCAAAGTACAAATCTGATGTTATCCTTTCTGTCTGGATTCCACCTGTAGGTTGTCAGATCTGAGATGGATCCGAGGCTGCCACATTCCATAGACTTCAGCCTGCTGAGCTCTGCCTCTTCTACCAATAGTCCCTTGCTCCTTGGTACTACCTTAGATTTTGTTTGCCACCATTCCTGGATAGCAGCACGGTCGAGTGCCCCTGATTTGCTGTATCATTTTTTTCCTAGCTTTTAGCAGGGTTTTTGTCCTCTGCCCTGTTTGTGTGTGCATTTTAGAATTTACTGGCTAGTGTTTTTAGTGTAGTGTGTTGTGTAGTTTAGATAAGTTGGTTTGGTTTTTAGATAAGGTTCTTTTGGTAGTCGGATTTTCCTGCATTTGTTCTTAGCTGTAGGTTAGGTATTTTGGTTAGGGTGCGTATTGTGGTTTTTACTTAGTTTTGTTGTGGTGTTCATTATGGATATGGGTTTTAAGAAGTGTTTGGACTGTGAGCAGAAAAACTCCCCTCCCAAGATGCACATGAACTGAATGTTTGTTATTTAGGGGCTGCCCATTTGGACTCCCCTTGCTCAATCTGCTAGGCATTCAGCTTGCATGCCATGAATGAGAGGAGAATCGTGCTGGTTCTCAAAGGACATCTGCCATTTGGTAAGTCCTGTTTGGCCTCCTCCAGCAAGGGGGATAAACTCAATCAAGATCATTGGAGTTTTGTGGATCCCAAGGCTGCCAAATAGGAACAAAAACATTCATCTCCCTCTTCTGCTGCATCTTCTCCATCAGAACCGAAGGTCCCAAGGCCATCAGCTTCTCAGATGGCTTCATTTCAGTCATCAGATATGACTCCTTGGAGATGGTAACCTTCAGTTCTGGTTGTGGGAAGGTTACTTCTTCTGCCATCAGTATTCTGGGCCCCTTCCTGTCGAAGGGTGCTCCATCAGGTAAAACTTTTTTCCCCTTTTCTCCATCTACCCCTTGGGTATACTCATCAAAGTCCAACCCAAATCCGTGCTTCTCCAGTTCAGACCCTGTCTTCAGAGCCCCTCTTTAGTAAGTGGTTCTCCAAGCCATCTTCTATGGCTTTGTTAAAGTCCAAATAATGTTCTGTGCCTCACCAAAGTCCAGTCAAGTGAAAAAGAAGAAAGTGAACGTCCAAAAATCACATAAGACTGGACACTGCTGATTTTCCAAAACCTTCTGTTTATTAAAATAACAAACATACAAGTGATGAGCGCTTTATCTGATGAAGGGCAGAGGCCCGAAAGTGCTCATCACTTGTATGTTTGTTATTTTAATAAACAGAAGGTTTTGGAAAATCAGCAGTGTCCAGTCTTATGTGATTTTTGGACGTTCACTTTCTATGGCTTTGTTGGCTCGGTCATCCTAGTTGATTTGGAGTTTAGGATCTACCAAGTTGGAGTAGTTGATGCAGTCCTTTTTACAGGTGCAGGTACAATTAGTACTCATACCCTCTGCTTCGGCCCTTCAACCTGAACTTTGGCTGCTGTACAGTGGTTTCCTCCCTTGAGTCCTTTGGCTCTGAAGTTGTTCAAGCCAGTTGCCTTGCCTCCGTTAAGGTTAGATCCAACAACTTGGCCAGTTTCAGCTCTGAACCCTACCTTGGTTTTATTGACTCTGGCTGTGTCAGAGCCGAGTGGACCCCAGTCCCCCAGCACCTGGGCTATTGAGGCAGTGGTATCTCTCTGGGTTGGGTTTGACAATCCCTGTTTCAGGATCATCCCTCCCACTCTTGTGTTCTGCTCTGGCTAGTTCAGCTCTGGCCTTGCCATAGGGGTGGGCTGGATTAGCCACTGGATCTGCTACATCGTCAGCTTCTTCAGATCCCACCTCTGCTGACTCCAGTAGGTTTGCTTCACCTTCTGCCTTTGACATTGTGGAAAGGATGTTTACCTGTCAGGAGAAGTAGTAGTCAGGTTCAACTGGTGCCCCCACACACACTTTGACATCTGCTCCTGTGGACACTATTCAACCTGTTCTGGGACAGTTCATCCTGGGTAGTCTACAGAATGGCAGAACTTTAGGGCCCCTGGCCTCTGCCACTCCCCCCTCCCCACAAATTCTCTAGGGCAGGAGGTTTCAGGCAATAGGAAGCACCTGGACTCCCCAGAAGAGTCAGTCACTGGGAACACCTACCTGAAGGAAGGAGAAGGGTACCCAAAATCAACCTACAAGAATACATACCTCTTTTGGTGACTTTTAGAGCTGCTTCACCAGTGCAAAGCTTGGTTTCCTGAGGATTCAGTTTTTCTAGAGGGTTCTGGGGTGGACCAGTCCATGTCCTGGGTGGTTCCTCCCCTGGATGCTCTTATTGATCTGGTGTCCCAGAATATGTAGAAGAAGCCTAATATGGTAGAGCCAATATCCAAGAAGATTCATACCCATGCAAGGACTGGCAAAACTGGAGTTGAGTCTAGCTGTGGATGTTATCATGGTAACAGCAGCCACTAAAAAGGAGATCATTGAAGAGAGCTCCTCAGTTCATCCCCTGATTAGGGAATCTCAGGTGTTTATCCAACTGGAGAAGCATTCTTACACCAAAGCCACCTTTCCACTGAGGGCTTTGAACTGTTTAGTCTACTTGACCAGACTCCACCATGACATTGTCTCAGAAGTGTCAAAGGTAATTAAGGCTCAGCAGACTCCAGAGTCTCAGAAGACTTTGAAGATTCAGTTGTCCAGTTTATACTCCATTGTCAGCATGTCCATGCATCTGCTGTCTAATGCAACTTATGGCACATCCTAAGCCACTGTCATTGGCATTGCTATGTGTCACCACACTTGGATTAGGCTGTGTAACTTTACAAACTGCTTCAAGGAATCCTTTATTAATGCCCCCTTCAATTGCTCCTCTCTTTTTGGTCCCAAGGTTAAAGACACATTGACCAGAAATGAGCAAGAGTGGAAGACACTGTCTGCCATGTGAGTGCATTTTGCTACCCCTCAACAGACCTTTTCTAGGAACCAGAATCGGGAAAACATCTCTTTTTTAGGAAAGTGCAGCAGTCATTCCAGGAAGCTCATTTTGAGGGTTCCCCCACATAGCAGAGGGGGTAACCACAATGGACACCATCCATGTGACAGGGTAGTCCACAAAATTGGGAGGGTTGCCGGGCTGTCCATCTCCAGAAGTAGTGGGTCACATAGCTCTACACTTGAAAGCTTGGGAGGCTGTCACCTCGGACACTTAGGTGTTGAGAGTCATATACAGAGGCTATATAATTCCATTTCTGGATACTCCAAATTTAAATCCCAAACATCTCCCAGCCATGCTATCCCAACAGAGAATGGCTGCAGCCATCAAAATCCTACAGTTATTAGAAAATCAAGTCATCCAAGAGGTCCCACCAGACCAGTGCAATCTAGGGTCTATTCAGGATTTAACTAGTCGTCCACACCTTGATGGACCTCCAAATAAGCATCAGACTGTCACTGGCATAAATTGGGTTTATTGCAGCAATAAAAACACATAAATTAACGATAAACTTTTAAAATACATTTTTGTCAACTTCATCAGATACAAATTAAAGCCATATCACAAACCTTAAATACTCCAATTAAATACAAATTCACCAATGAAAACAATGCATCTCTAAAATTACAATTCAAAAACTCTACCCGCAGTTTATAAAACATCTATCAGATTAAAAACTTAATTAAAGTCATTTTAACTACACTTTATAAATCATTTAATGAAATTTCTTAAAATACAATAATAAATATTACTTCCTACATCATTCTTTATTAGAAACTACACCTCTCCTTCAGAATAATCAATCGTAAAAACTACCTACTATTTAAACTTACTGTGTTCAAAAATGTTATCTGTGTGCCCTCTAATGGCCCCTCTGTATACTGCTTCATTCATCAAGTAATTCCTTTTTTCAGTACTGGATTTTAAATATAATAAAATACACTTAATATAATAAATATCACAAATTTTATAATCTTGCCGCTCTCAGCTTTAAAACTGTGGCTAGGGATAAACCATCATTTAGTCCAGGGAACCTACTGGCTTCTAAAAAATCTGTCAGTAAAGTTCCCTGTATTCTATTCTGGTCTCCCACATGCCACCCCTCAAATCTCTTGGGATCTCCTCTAATATATATTTTCCCCTTTCACATTCTATACTGTGTCTGTATAGTGCATTATTAACATTTTTATTATGTATGGCATTCAAATGTTCATATATTCTTTTCAACTTCCTCTCAGTTTTTCCTACATAGAATACCTGGAACTCACACATAGCAAGATATACCACTTCACTGGTCTCACAATTACTATAGCTCCTTGTCATTAAGGTTCTAATTCTAGAATCTAAGTGCACTGATTCAATGTTTTTATTGTAAGGACAGATAATATTATATGAACACAATAAGTTTAAATAGTAGTTGGTTTTACAATTTATTATTCTGAAGGAGAGGTATAGTTTTTCGTAAAGAATGATGTAGGAAGTAATATTTATTATTGTATTTTATGAAAACCCGCAGTGGTGGTGCTGCGGTAGCATTGTCGCCTCACAGTAAGACGCTGTCCGGTTCGATTCTCAGCTAGAGCGTCTTCTGCGTGAAGACATGCGTGAATGGGCATACCTTCATTGAAGGTTGTGCGTCAGTGCTGGTAACTCGGCATGTAAAAATCAACTACCAATCGTTAGTGGACCGGAGTTCCGCTGTGGCGACCCCTAACCGGGAAAAGCCGAAAGACACAACAACAAGAAATTTTATTAAATGATTTATAAAGTGTAGTTAAAATGGTTTTAATTAAGTTTTTAATGTGATAGATGTGATATGAATTGTGGGTAGAGTTTATGAATTGTAATTTTAGAGATGGATTGTTTTCATTGGTGAATTTGTATTTAATTGGGGTATTTAAGGTTTGTGATATGGTTTCAATTTGTATCTGATGAAGTTGAGGACGAAAACGTATTTTAAAAGTTTATCATTAATTTGTGTGTTTTTATTGCTGCAATAAACCAGATTTATGTCCATGACAGTCTGCTTCTTATTTGGAGGTCCATCGAGGTGTGGATGGCTGGTTATTGGCTGTACATGCACCTATTCTCCTTTTTTGTGATCTATTTAGGATTTAGTCCAGGGAACCTACTGGCTTCTAAAAATCTGTCAGTAAAGTTCCCTGTATTCTATTCTGGTCTCCCACATGCCACCCCTCAAATCTCTTAGGATCTCCTCTAATATATAATGTTAAGTTGTCAATCTCGCCTTCATTCTTGCTTGATGGGTTCGGAGCCGATCCTCGGCTCCGACCCGGCACTTGCTTTAGCTCGAGAACTCCTTTTACCAGCTCGAGGCAGCCCCATATCCCATGATGCAAGGCAGGAAGTATCCAGATCTCGTTTGCCGCTTCGCTTGGGAGGTCTTCTCTTTACCAGCTCCTGGTAAGTAGTTCGCATTTGTGATATTTCAAGCCCCTTTTAGTTTAAAACTAATTTTGTGATAGTTTAATTTAATTCTACCCCTTTTCTGACAGAAATCCCTGTCTCTTTTAATATTTTATTAGTCAATTTTCCCTATCCCATCCCCCCCCTGTTAGGGTGTGTGTGTTGGTGTTTTTATAAAATACCTCTTGGTATTTTGTTTAATTTAATTTTGACTGGTGTGTCTGTGTGTGTTGTGTTTAGGCACCATGTCTAAGGAGAGGGTTTCAGGTTTTAAGAAGTGTGACTCGTGCTGTCAGAAGATGTCTCTGACAGACGGTCACACTTGCCTGTACTGTTTGGGCCCTCTTCACCTGCAGGACTCCTGTGCTATTTGTCACCCTTCAGCCAGAGAGTCCTGCAGGAGAGACGCAACAAGTTGATTCTCAGGGTCTTCTTAAGCCGGAGGGCTCTCCGGCTAAGTCGGCTCCACAAAATCAACCAAAACTGCCAAGGCCCAGGCTTCTGTTTCTAAGCCTGCGGCCTCGCCCGACTTCGTTGAGTCGAGATCGCCCGGCTGGAGCCGATTCTGATCCACAAAGCTGCACCGATGGCTTCGGTGCCGAATCTGTTTTGACCGCTCGATGTCGGCTCCGATCGGCTCCGACACCCATGTGGCGCAGGCATCTGTGTCGGCTCCGATCGGCTCCGACACCGCTAGTTTGGTGGCTGTATCGGCTCCGGCTGCAGCGGATACATCGAGACGTTCTGTCGGCATCGAGATGTCGTTGCCGACAGGAACAGTAGTATCGGCTCCGATGGCCCATTCAGGAAGAGGTCGAGGTCTCCTTCCTTGGAGCCGATGCTTTCGGCCGCCTCTTCTATCGGAGCGGAGCCATCGGAGCCGATCTTCAAGGTCATCCATGTTGTCAGATCATGACCTAGAGAGAGTGGTCAGTAGATTACTCAAGTCACAGGTACTGGCCCAAATGTTACACAGTCCGTCTCAGCAGACGACTGTTGGTCCACACCCGTTACAGTTCCTCCTTCAACTCTACCTCCAGAGCTTGGAGTTGGAGTCTTCGGGCATGGTTACTGCTACGGCTGGAGGCCGGATACCCCTTCTGTTCCTTCAGCCCTACTCTTATCTCCTCTTCCTTAGAGGGATTCGGTGGTCGGGCTTCCATGGTCTCCTCCGAGGGGTGAGTGGCATCGGACCCTTGTCGAGCCGCTCTTCCCCTTGGAGCCTCGGCCTTGGTGAGCTCGGCTCCGACATCTGCCTCGGAGACTTCCCTTCGGTGGTTCCTGGAGTTCCTAGCTCTTGGAGCGGGTTCTCTGGACCTGCCTGGCCGAGGAGCATTCGAGCTGATGAAGAGTGTACTGGCCACTGCTATCAGTCAGCACTCTGTTCCCGTAGCTCCTCCCTCTATGGTACCTGTTGACATCTCTGCCACTTCTCTTGCTACAGGACCCAGAGATCCTCCGCCTCAGGTTTCCCCATTGGGAATTTCCCCTCTTCCGAGGATTCTCCTGATGTTTCGGGAGATCCTCCTAGGAAGAGGACTTGTAAGAGGAAGCATGTAGACTCCCGAGTCTGTCACTGGATACTGACTTTGATGAGTCAGAGGGATCCCTAGATCCCCTCTGAGGATGTCTCCTTTTCAGACATCCTAGAACTTCTCAAACAGAGGGAAACTGGCCCACCAACAATCCCTCTGAGGATGAGTCAGTATACCTAGAGGCATTTGGATCTCGGCCCTCCACCTCCTGGGTGTCTCCGCCTTCGACCCCTTATGCAGGTTATTGCACGAGGCGTGGACAGCTCCTGACTCTGTAGAGCCAGTCCCTAGGAGGCCTTCTAAATTTATCACTGCCCCTAGTGACAAACAATTCCTAACCAAGGGTGTCCTCGCTGATGCCATGGTGGTGGCTGCGGCCACCAAAAGGAACTTGCAGATCCTTCCGTGCCCGTCCATCCTCCTAATAAGGACTCTAGGACCATGGATAGGTACGGCAAGCGGATGTTTTCCTCAGCGACCTTTGCTATCGTCGCTGAATTATCTTTGTCACTTCACCAGACTCCAGAGATATCCTGAAGGAGCTGGGAGAAGTAGTTCAGGATCCTACAGCTGCAGGGGCTCAAGAAAAGATTGCTCGCAGCTAGGAACCCTCAATTCCATTACTAACTCCTCCATGCGGCTAATATCTTATGCTGCGGATGGGCGAGTAGAGCATGAGGCACAGGTGTGGCTCTTAGGCGCCAAGCCTGGATGCGGCTATGTGATTTTATGGATCCCTTTAAGGCCCTTCACAAATTCTCCCTTGATGGGTCAGCTTTGTTTGGCCCTCAGGTGAAGGAGACCTTGACCAGGTGTGAGCAGGACGGCAAGACTCTTTCTGCTGTTGGAGTCCGTTTTCCACCCCTTCTAGGCCTTATCCCAAAGGACAGAAGGGTGGGAAGATGTGGTTCAGTAAATCCCAAGGAGTCACGCCGGATTCACGTGGTCAGTTTACCCTAGAGGCAGAGGGGTAACAACAACAGACGCTCTAGAGGCAGAGGGGTCCAAGAACCAGGGAAACAGGGAGCCTCTCTCTGATAAGCCCTTTCAGCATCCCTGAGGTGTTGCCCGGCTGTCCCTCCTTGGAGGCAGTCGGGAAGATTATCACTGTACCCAGAAGCCTGGCATTCCCTCACTCAAGACAGATGGGTACAGTCGATCATATCCAAGGGTTACATAATTCCTTCGAGGAAAGTCCCTTCCCTCAAGTTCCCTTCCAGATGTACCACCGGTCTAAGGGACATTGCAGAGTTAGAAATCGCAAAACTACTGCAAAACGAGCCATTCAGCCAGTTACAATAGACCATTCAGAGCCGGAATCTACTCAAGGTTCTTTTGGTCCCCAAAAGACGGGAGACTGAGACCAATATTGGATCTCAGCAGACTCAACAAGTCTGTCAGGAAGACAAGATTCAATGGTCACTCTTCAGTCAATTCTGCCCTTCTTACAGAAGGACAACTGGATGTGCTCAATAGATCTTCAGGATGCGACTATCACATCAAAATTCACAGGCGGCTCCAGGAGGTTTCTCCGCTTCGGCTGGGGTCCAGTCATTTCCAGTTCAGAGCCCTGCCCTTTGGTCTCACTACAGCCCCAGAGGTTCACCAAATGCATGGCAGTGGTCACGGCTCACCTGAGACGCCAAGGATTCCAGGTGTTTCCGTATCTCGACGACTGGCTCCTGTCAGCCACCACCAGGCATCAGCTTATACAAGCCAGGGATTACACAATAGACCTTTGTTCTCTTTTGGGCATCTCAGTCAACTTGAAAAGTCATCCTTATCGCCCTGCCAGTCTATTACCTTCATAGGCGCAAACTTAAACACTGTTCGGATGTCAGCTACCCTTACAGAACAAAGAGTTTCAGACATTCAGACTCATGTCAGGATCATTCTGGCCAGCAAGAAAGTACAGGCCAGAATGGTTCTAAAGGTATTAGGTCTCATGGCTGCGGCCATTACTCTTCTTCCCTGGCCCGATTCTACATGCGCCTCCTTCAGTGGATGCTGTTCACGCAGTGGTCATACCAGCAACTCCCAATGCGCCACCAGATTCTGGTGACACAAACATGCAAAGAACATCTTGCTTGGTGGATCACATCGTCTCAGGTTCACCAAGGCAGGTGCTTTGTACCTCCGTCCCCGATAGCCACTGTCACCACGGATGCCTCCCTGATCGGGTGGGGGTCATTATCAGGGCAGGATGGTTCATGGGGCGTGGCAACGTTCGAGTACCATCTGCACATAAATGTCCTGGAGATGAGAGCAGTGCTTTTAACGTTGCAAGCCCTCAACGACTTTCTTCCCGTGAGGGACAATTGCAGTCCACACAGACAACATGTCTGTAGTTTGGTATATCAACAAACAGGGCGGAACCAAGTCCTACCCCTTGTGTCGAGAAGCGCTCAGACTTTGGCAATGGGCGATCTCCTCTCATCGGTTTCTGGTAGCAACGCATATCCCTGGGAAAACCAACATTATAGCGGACAGATTGAGCAGAGCTATTCTCATGCCTCACGAGTGGTCTCTCAAGCAATCCATAGCGGAAGAGATTTTTCTGGAATGGGGTCGCCCATGTTGCGATCTTTTGCTACTCCCCAAAACAGCAAATGTCCAGACTTCTTCAGCCTCTTCCCTCTATCAGGCCATCCCCAGAGACGCACAGACCCAGGATTGGCCCCAGGGACTTCTTTATGCCTTCCCTCCATTTCCTCTGATCCCTCAGGTGATCCAGAAAGCTACCGCTTTGAGAGCCAAATTGATTCTCATTGCCCCTTACTGGCCTCGACAAGTTTGGTTCCGTTCCTCCATCATCACCTTTTGGTGCAGCC